>NC_050521.1:14064920-14078490 GCF_002922805.2 Oryzias melastigma
ATGGATGCAGTGAATGAAGACATGAAGGTGGCTGGTGTTAGAGTGGAGGATGCTGAAGACAGGCTTAGATGGAGGAAACGGATTCGCTATGGCGACCCCTGAAGGGAAAAGCCGAAAGGAGAAGAAGAAGAAGTTCACTAAACTCAAGGTTAAATTCTGCACAGTATCCAGGGGGGCGGTAGATATTTATAAATATGGTTTCGAGTGAGGCCTTCAGCTGTAGGGCTACATATTCAAAACATGGAAAGTTTCCAAAAGATAACTTTTTACACTGAAATATTTAATTGAACAAAACTGCAACCCCTCCCCCCCCCACCCTTTCTGCTTGTTCTTTCCTCACTGTTAACACCATTTATCTCAGTGATAAAATCATTAATTAAAAATGTTTTTCCTGCTAAAGACCTGACATTTAAAAGTGCTAACTTGAGAGGTCTAGGAGTAATAATATTTTCATTTAACTTCTGTTTCTGGAAATGCGCAGAGGAAATGTTTACCTCTTTTAAAGTCCTTTGTTTGCGTTTTGGCCAGATTACATTCCTCCTGTTAGTGATAAATACAGAAACGGTGTGTGTTTCTAGAGAACACATCTCAGTCTTGGCATGATGCAGGAAGTAAAAAAACATTGAAGGAGAACAGTTTAACTCCTGATTTATTTAAACGGAGTCCATTTTTAAAAAAAAAAGATGTTTGCGTTCCCAGAAAATGTGAAAGTTGTTGATGAAATTAATTCCTGTTTCACCACATGTCGCAGAAACCCACCTGTTCAGTGCCAACAGCCTGCTGAATCTCTCTTCTGCTCCTCTCTTTGCTGCTAAATCCTTTCAAAATGTGGACTTTTGCTGTTTGAAAGAACTTTTAGAGAATGGCTCTGAAATGCTCCAGTGTTGTCCATCTGCCCTGTTTCCAGACAAACTCATTTTTGGACGTGGAGTAGAAATGAAGCTGGGACCTTTCTGGCTGAAGCAGAGCGGGATTATGGCTGGAACGGCGTCTCTTTCCCAGGATTCCTTACTGAAAGAAGTGTCCAGGAAAATGAATGCTGGGATGAGCAAACAAAGAGGTAACTGCTCTTCTTCCTTTCTGACCTCCTTTCATGGAGGTTTAGTTCCTTCATCCAAATTGGGTTTGGTGGACATAATAGAATCTGGAGTGTGGACTTGGGGATCTTCTATGGGGTTCAGAACCAGCAAACTTCCAATCTGAACAGTAGGAACCGACTGAAATCTAACATTAGAAAACTTCCCCACTTCAACTAGCGTAGCTTGTTAGCTAAACAGCAAGAAACAGACAGATTTGAGCCTCTCCAAAACAGAAACTAGAGCTTCCTGCTCTCATGGACGCTCACTTTAACGGATGACATTGAACTGCTCTTCAAACATTGTGTTTGCTTCTGGTTCTTATTTCAACTTTACATCTGAAACACTCTAAAAATGGCTGCGCCCTCTAGTGGCGATCTCCAAAAACCCCTCAGTCCAATCTTCAGAACAGAACCAGTTCCAGAATGGATCTCACACTTACAGGATGGATCAGAACAATCTGGAATTGGAAGATTTCATTAAAACATTGGTTCTAAGGCGTTTCTATTGGACAAGTTCCAGGATTTTCCTCCAGAGTGGACCCGCCCCATCATCGATTAGCGCTCTCGCTTCCGTCATTTGATATTTTCTGACATTTTGGAGATTTCATTGACGTCCTGATCTTCAAAAATGTACCAGAGATATTTATTCTAATGGACACGCCCACATTTCATTTCATCATCGGAATCTTCCAAAGGTATGTGTGGTTTAGTTCTTACCTGCTGTTTCTTTCCTTCCAGGCCGCCGATCCACAACTCTACCAACTTCTGGCCGCCGTGCCAGGACTTTGGATCTTTCTTTGGAGACGTACCTCTTTTTACTCTTTACTTTTTGAAAATTTTAATTTAAATCTATTTTCTGCATCAGTCTTGCACAAATTGAACCACAGTAATGATTTTCCATGTTTATTTTCCCCTGAATCATACGTTTCCCTTCCTTCTCCTGGTTTCTGGTGGATCCTGATCCAATACGTTCCTCCTCATCTGTGCTAAAGTCTCCTTCAATCCCATTTGTGTCAGACTAAAGTGGAGTCCCAGCATCAGGCTTTAGTGTTTCTCTCATAGTTCTTGGAGCATTGAGGTGGGTGCGGGAGAGTCCAGTCTAGTCAGGATCGGATCTTCAGGAAAGTGTTGCTCCTGAATGACCCTGATGGAGACCTGGAGGTCTGTAGTTTGAAGGCTGTTCTCTGACCAGAAGCTGCTCACAGGACTAGCAAAAGTTGTTGTTGGTCTGGAGCCGAATCAGTGAAGGACTTGTTGGTTTGTGAAAGGATGACTCTGTGGTTTGGAGCTCTAACGCTGAGAGAATCTGTCCTTTTTCTGCATCTTCTTGCTCATCTTAACAGCATTGTTGGGCTTCTCCATTGTGACTGGATGTGATTCTTATCCAGGTTAAGCTGGTAAGAGGCATGTTCATGTCTTTGTGTTTGTGCTGGTCTTTCCAGCTGTGCTTGTTCCTTTGTTCCTGTGCTGGTTTGTCAAATCCAGATTTCTGGGATGCTCCAGTCTGGTTAAGGCTCTTTGAAAAGGATTTAGTTGGGATAAAAATGCTTTTGGTTTGGTCTGGTTCTGCTTTTCTTGGATTTTGACAGACAGCTTTCAGTTTGGAACCTTTTGACACTAAGATGCAGTTCTGAAAACAGCCAGCAGGTGTCTCCCTTCTCCCTCCTGCTTCAATGCAGTGTTGTTTCAGCAGCTGCATCAAAGTGATTCTCTGTCATTCCTCACTGACATCCACTCTGTTCATTCATGTCCTCTGGAGAAAACAGCCTTTATGCTCAGAAAGTTTCTGCTGCTTTCAGACTTTCTAGTTGTGAGTGTGTCACATCAGTTGTTGTGTTGTGATGTTGTTGTGCTCTAGTCTGGACATTCACGGCAACATTTCATGTTCATGTAAAACCTTTAGTTTCTCCTTGATAGAATCAAGTGGTTTAGAATCAAAGCACAGACATGAAGGTTTGTTTCTCTGGAACAATCTTTAGATCTTCTTCATCTTCACAGTCACAGTTGCTGACGTTTTCCCGCTCTTTCTCTTCTTTGTCTGAGTTCCTGTCCAGCAAGGGGCAGCACTTCTTCATTCCTGCAGAATCTAACACACCCTGTTACTAAGGTACAAAGACGTCCTTCAGGAATGTGGTTCTGCTGCAGAGAAAAAGTCCCAAAGATCATCTGAAGATCCACATTCTTTCAGTCAGAAAGCAGTCAGAGCTGCTCTCGGGATGAGCTTTGGTTCTCTCTCTGTTCAAAGGGGATGGAAGCCTGTGAGGCCAAAATGCTGAATTGAGGGGGGGTCTGGGAACAACGTGTCAAACTAAAGTGTTTTTCTGTTCCTTCACATCTTCCTTCACTGTTGGAATCTGTCAGAGTTTTCTCTGAACCAGAACAAAAAGAATGGAGACGAAGACAATTTTAGCACCAAAAGTCTTTGAAACCAAGAGAAGAAACAACAGAACAACAACAAGTGTGAAGCTGTGCTGTTGTTAGTCTGTTTGTACATGGAGCAGAAACATGAGAGCATGCAGTGGGGAGGGGGGTGAGGGGACCACACTGGACCAGATCCTGGTGGGGGGTGGTGGTTATTATAGTCACCTGACTTCTAAAACACTTGAGGAGGAGATAGAGGGCAGTTTCTTCAGCTGCCCCTGTTATCGGCCTCATCTTATAGTTAAGCCTGTTTTGCCTGGTGTTGCCCTTCCCGTAAACTAGCTTTGGGTTGTACTAGGGCTGGGCGATATATCGATATAATCAATTCATTCTAATTTTATGTTTTAGATGATTTGTTTTTTGAAAATTGAGATTTTATTTTCTCCGTACTCTGCCCTCTTGGGCTTCTGTAGTCCAGCGTAAAGTCAGCTTCTGCAAAGTGCAGACATAAAAGCTGCAGGTAGCAGAGGAGATACGTCAGTGAAGCAGAGACAGAGGAAAAAAGCTTGTTCCAAAACAAAAAAACAAAAAAAAACGACCCTACCCCACCCACCACCCCCTTTAGCTACTTGTCTCTGTGTGTGTAGCGGTTAGCTTTGGCTGATGCAGCAGCGGGACATGCAGTCATTTTAAAACAGAACCAGACAGAACTGGAGGATAAAACTGCTGATCAACAGCAGCAACAGAACCTTTAATTGTTGATATGAAGACAGCACTGTTGTTACACACTGACGGTAACATAATGCTACAATATTAGCTGCTAATGCTAATGCACTACCACTGTCCCGTGTGTTATCTATAAATGTAAACAGATCGGTTCAAAATCGGTCGTTTTCACTGAGCGGACTTTAAGACGCACAATAACAACAACATGAATTCAGAAGACATTTATAAAAACTGTATTTTATAAATGTAATAACAGAGATGAATCCACTTTGTACTAACTTTATTGGTATTCTGTAGCATTACAGAGCTGTATCTTTACTGTCTGTGATATCATGGCAAATATTCAATACATTGAAATGTTTTTAGTTATTTTAGTTCTGATTAATAAAAAATAGAATCCTCTGGAGAAAGAATTAAGAAAAGAGCATTTCTGTCAATCTTCCCTCCTTTTGCCAAACCTGTTCTGGCTCACTCTGCATGTTGTGAGTTTAGTTAGAAGACAGTAAAACATGTTCATACTATTTATTAATTGATTGTATGCTATTTTGTTTTCTTAAAGAAATATAGAAAATACTAAATGTCCTCATCAGGTTCAGACTATAGCTGACGGACCGCTCTCTTTTTAGGGTGTAAATGAGTCTTTTTAGCTGCTAAAGAGAAGAAAAAACTCAATTGTGATAGAAAATTAAACTCAGTAGAAATATTCATAAAAAACCAGAGAGCAAAGATTGATCACAGATTTAAGAAGTTACTTAGGAAAAAGTGTTTTCATCTGAGTTGTTTTTATGTTGTAACTTCCTCTCTGTTTGTGTTCAACATCATATTTTTAAATGAACACTCATGTAAATGTCTTAGTAAAATAATGTAATAATTTGACCAGTAAAAAATAATGTTAAGATTTTTTTTATTCGGTCAAAAACTAGATTTTGGTCACTAAGGTTGTAACTTCAAACTTGGAGCATCAAACCACAAACAGCAGCATATGTTTGAAGGCTGTTGCTACAGAAAGCCGGGTCTGTGTGTTCTGCCGAATGATTATTTTATTTTTCTTTATAGGATGCTTAAGCTAGCAGTAGCTCACAAAACACCTGCTGCTTTGTTCTATAGACATTTTTACAGCTTGTATTTAGTTGCACTTTGTCTTTGAGATAATTTCCAAAAGACATACCAAAATAAAATAGTTTTTGTTAAAAAAAAATTGTCATTTGTAACCTTTGTTAAACAAAATTAAAGAAGGGAGGAAAAAATGGATTTAAATTGAAAATCAAATTTGGAAAGAAAAAAATTGAGATTTTGGTCGTATCGCCCAGCTCTAGGTCATACCCTGACATTTGGACTTTGGTTTTGTTTAACTTGTGTTGTGATTTGGTTTTGGGTTAAGCTGTTTGTGTTGTGATTCTGTCATTACCTTATTGCTGAAAAGCCTGAGTTTCTGAGTTCGTTAGTTATTAATCGTATCATTATTCTCCCCTTCTTTTTGGCTGCTTGCGTCGTGTTTCCCTTGTGTTAGGTTCTGTTTAAGTCTTTTGTAATAAACGATAATAATCTTATTTGATCCCTCCTGGTTTCTTTTTTCTATTTGTTGCACCTTTTCCCCAGTGGGGCGTAACACTGATGTGTTTGATCATTTAGAGTTGATTTCTCCTCATATTCTTTCTGAAATTGTCAAATCGCTCAAACCCACAAACTGCAGTCTTGATGTGATTCCTGCTAAAATTCTGAAGGAAGCTTTTGATGCTGTAGAACCAGGTCTACTGAACTTTATCAACACTTCCTTAAGCTCTGGAGTGGTTCCATCTGCTTTTAAACATGCTGTGGTTCAGCCTCTTCTTAAAAAACCTCATCTGGACACCTGTTTTATCTCATTTCAGACCGGTTTCTCATTTATCTCTTTTATCTAAGTTATTAGAGAAAGTTGTTTTTAAGCAGCTGCAGTCGTTTTTAGAACACAATGTTATTTTTGAAAAGTTTCAGTCAGGTTTTAGATCTTGACACAGCACAGAATCCACCCTTCTGAAGGTCCATAATGACATTGCCGCATGTGTTGATGCCAAACAGCCTGTGGTTCTGGTGCTATTGGACCTGACAGCAGCCTTTGACACGGTGGACAATGCAGTCCTCCTGTCTCGACTAGAACACCACATTGGTATTCACAGGAAGAAGTGTTTCTGTTTGAATTGGTGAGGTCTCCTCCTCTGTCGCTCCTCTCTCCTGTGGGGAACCTCAAGGCTTTATTCTTGGTCCTGCCCTTTTTTCTTTATATCTGCTGCCTCTTGGTTCCATCAGTGCACGGCATGACATCTCATTCCATTGCAATGCTGATGATATGCAGATATATTTGCCCCTCAGTTCAGGATAAACAACCTCACAAAACGTTTTAACAGATTGTCTCAAGAACGTAAAAGAGGTGGCTGCTGTTAGAAATCTGGGAGTTATTGGAGATTAATCGGAGATCATTTGTTCCTGTGTGTTTTTTCTGAACACAAATTACTTACAGACAGCAGACGTGTTACATTTTGATAGTTAAACTGTAGTTAATGAAGAACTTTAGTGTTTCCTGTGTGTTTGTGTTAGCTCCTCCCTGTAGTCAGAAACCTGAAAGAGTCTCTGCTTTACAAGATAAGACTTGACTATGTGTTTGTTCTTTAGTGACCAAGCTCGGAATCTTCGGGACTTTTTAGGTGAAACGCAGAAGATTGAAAGAAGAACAGAATGTGAATCAGATTACAGGTAAAGGAACACCCATCCAGGGGGCGGAGCTCTGTTCAGTTGTTCTTGAATCAGGAAATGAGGAAGTGGAGAGTTTTCCTCCATGTCAGAGCAGACGGAGCTCCAACTTTCTTCTTCTTCACAGTGAGTCTTTGTGTTTTCTGTTGTTTTCTCCATTATGATGTAGGCAATGACGGGTCTGTGATCTCACCTGTGAGGAAGAGGAGCAGCAGAGGAAGACGCAGCTTTGTCTTCAACTTGTTTTTGAGTTTCAGTGTCAGTGGATGAAGATGAAGGGAGTTCATCAGTCACGCAGATCAACAATCTGTCAGTCTGACAGCTTGAAGCTCCGCCCCTCCTCTCAGCTGCTGTCAGCTTTCTTCTTGAACCTGTGCTCCGTCTTTATTTCAGGAAATCTCCCATTTCTGTTTGTCAGCTTCTCTCTGTGTGGAGCTTCTTCTCAGCTCTGCTCTCAGCAGCTTCATCAGTAATGTAGAGCTCTCTTCAACAAATCACTGAATCAGAGTCCAGAGCTGCTCAGCCTGCAGCCCTCTGCTGGTTTCTGCATCTCACTTTCTTTCTGTTCAGCTCATTCTTTGATTGGTGTCTGTTGTTCTTGATGGGCTTCATGCTTTCTGAATAGTTGAGTTGTTTCTTTGTCAAAGTGACTGAATGAGTGAAATGTTGCTCCATCATGGAGTGTTTGCTGCTGCAGCTCCATGTCTCCATCTGGTGGAGGGAGAGCAGAAGTGATGTTCAGGAGCTGATGTTCAGCAGCTTCCTCTGTCCCACACTGCTGTCTGACTGCATTCACCTGAACCTGAGAGGAAACACAAGAGAAGAGCCCATCAGTGGAGGAGCAGCTGATGTGTGTGTGATGATGATGAGAGTTTCCTCTGCAGGTGAAGGTTGGAAGAAGGTGTGTGTGAGCTGATCCTCAGTCCAGCAGCATGGATCAGTGGGAGGACACACAGGAGGGAGCCCATCCCTCTTCAAAAAGGAGAGATGGTAACCATGACAACCAGAGAAAAGCTCAGAGGTGAGATGAACATCTCCAACTGTCCAGGACTCTCTCAATGTCAGAGCTCAGCACTCATACCAGCAACCTTCAGTCTTTACAGGAACCAACCTGGATCTGGATCTGGATCTGGACCTGAATCTGAATCTGAATCTGAATCTGAATCTGAATCTGAATCTGAATCTGGACCTGAAACTGAACCTGAACCTCCAGACTTCAAAGACATCAGTTCAGCAGTGGATCAGTAAGTGTTTTTCAGGTAGTTTGTATGAATTCAACAGAATATTTGATGATCTAGAGGTTTTTCAAACCAAACTGTCAGCAGACAAATATCAAAGATGGAGAATTCATCGATTCTCATCAGAAAATGTCTCTCTTTTTCATATATTTTACTTCTCTACTATTTCTCTTTCCCTCAGACTGACCCAGAACTTCTCCCAGTCTTACATATTGTTGACTACCATAACCATGTCCAGCTGTGGAGTTCAGTTCAGTTTGATGAATATTTTAAAGTAACAGTACAGAATACATGGTAAATGGAGTATATATAGTACTCATACAGTACTTTAGTTCTGTCTTAGAAGGTCCATTCACACATCCTCTGATCAGGAGTCGATCGTCCAACCGCTGCACCACAGCCGCTCCAAATGTTCAGACTTTTCTTGTTTCTTCAGTCATTCTGCTTTTCTGATCATCTCTGCTTCCTTTTAGTCAGACGCTCATTCCAGTAGACGTCAGTCCTCTGGAGGTTCTTTGTTCAATAAATCTAGTTTGTCTTGAGATCCACAAACCTTATGATGATCTCTGGTTTATTAGACTCTCTTCTCCTGGGGAGGGGGGGATGTCTCTGTTATTTACCTCCAGAGAAATCCCTTTAGACTGGAACAAAGCCTGCAGCTGTTGGTCTGCAGAATTTCTGTTCAAAGATGAAGCTGCTTTAGGTCGTGGGTCCTTCTTTACAAGTGATGACGGCAGATTGGAGTGGCGTCCACTGTTATGGTCTCTGTACCGGTCCGTTGTGGTGAAGAGAGAGCTGAGACAGAAAATAAAGCTCTCAGTTAACCAGAGAATTATAATCAATATTTATATAGAAATTAGTATTTTTATTTAATATTTGTTTACTTTGATCAAAATAAAAATAAAGCAGCAAATATCAAAACATTTGGCTAAATCTGATCAAAGTTTCAGCTGTTTTTAATTTTGCTGAGCTTTTACATTTCGGTGCCTCATTGATGACGAGTTAATGAGCTGTTCTCTTGGGAAAATGATCTGGAAAAAATGTATACTCGTTCCTCACGTCCATAAAAAACAGATCATAGAGAACGAGGACAAAAACCCGGTTCTGTAGTTCTGCTTAGATCATTAGTGTGAGAGACATCAATTATTAGTGGAAATATGATGAAGAAAGATTAAAAAAGAAACATGTCAACTAGTTTCAGCATCAACATCAATGTTACACTAAGAACAGCTGAAGTTATAAAGTGTTCAAACACAAAGATCAAACACAGAAGATCTCTGCACATCCAACACCTTTCCAGACAGGAGAAGTCCAAAGAGTTTAGCTGTAAACAAAGTAAAGATCAACATCATCATGTGTGTCTTCGGGATCTTTCTGGTTCAGGTTCTGCTGGAGCTCCTCATTTCCAGCTAATTCATGTTCTGATTGATTCATAACTTAGTGGAACAAAAACACACATCAGTGCATAAATGTTGTAACATCTGTGTGTGAGAGTCATGACGTTTATGTTCTGGACCATCAAATGTCCATATCTGCTCTAGAACAGCGTTCTGTGTTCCACAGTTCTACTGTCAGGAGAACCGGTTCCAAATGGAGCGTTCCTCATAAACACAGATGTTTGCTGTTATTCAGACTAAACAGAACCGTCTGTGTTCATGTCAAAGTCCATCAGCTGTTCATGAAGAAGCAGATCCTCCAACACTCTGATGTTTCTGTGTTTGCAGAGGTCAACAGGTCACACAGAGAGTCCCGTCTGCAGCATCCAGCTGTGGATCCATGAAGAGTGACCGGTCCAAAGATGGTCCTCCTGACTTCAGAACTGAACCAGGACCCTCAGACTTACAGTAAGAACCAGTTTCTAGTGAACAAAGCAGAGTTCAGCTCTCTGGACATCAGAAATGATCTCAAGTCTGACATATTTTCTGTTTGGATCCAAATGAGATCTTCTTCAATCTGTTTCTCCTTAGTGTCCACAGAGAGAAGAAGAGGAGCGGACCCCAGTCTGCAGAAAGACCCAGAGCTGGTGAGTCAGAGCCTGATCATCTGCTGATGGATTCTTCTGGAAACATCTGCTGTGGTTGTGTTGAACACTCATGAAGGAACTTATTTCTCTGCTCTTTCAGCAGATGTTGGTCTGCAGGAGATTTTTGGAGAACATCAGATCAGTCTGAGGAGCAGAAGTGAACATGTGGCTGAAGGAACTGAAGATGCAGGAAGAGAAACGCTCCTCAATGAGGTCTACACTGAGCTCTACATCACAGAGGAACTGAGACGAGAGGCTAACACCCAACATGAGGTGATGCAGCTGGAGACAACCACCAAGACCAACAAGCTCCATGACACTGCAATCAAGAACCCAGACATCTTCAAAGTCTTCCCTGACCAACACAGATCCATCAGAGTGGTTCTGACCAGCGGAGTTGCTGGAGCTGGAAAAAGCTTCTCAGTGCAGAAGTTCAGTCTGGACTGGGCCGAGGGTTTGGAGAACCAAGACATCAGTGCTGTGGTTCCTCTTTCCTTCAGGGAGATGAACTTGATCAGACGTGAGCAGCACAGTCTTCTCACTCTGATCCAGCTTTTCCATCCAACACTCCAGAAGATCCCAGCAGAACAGCTGTCTGACTGCAAACTTCTGTTCATCTTTGATGGTCTGGATGAAAGCAGATTTTCTCTGGACTTCTACAACAGTCAGGTGGTGTCTGATGTCACCCAGAAGTCCTCAGTCAACGTGCTGCTCACTAACCTCATCCAGGGACGACTGCTTCCCTCAGCTCTGGTCTGGATCACTTCCAGACCTGCAGCAGCCAATCAGATCCCTCCTTCATG
Source organism: Oryzias melastigma (assembly GCF_002922805.2). Classification (NCBI taxonomy): domain Eukaryota; kingdom Metazoa; phylum Chordata; class Actinopteri; order Beloniformes; family Adrianichthyidae; genus Oryzias; species Oryzias melastigma. The sequence goes on from NC_050521.1 coordinate 14,075,877, forward strand.
TGTGGACAGACTGACAGAAGTACGAGGCTTCAATGATGCTCAGAAGGAGGAGTACTTCAGGAGGAGATTCCCAGATGAAGAGCTCTCCAGCAGAATCATCTCCCACATCAAGTGCTCCATGTCCCTCTACATCATGTGTGAAGTTCCAGTCTTCTGCTGGGTCACTGCTGTGGTTCTGGAGAACATACTGACCACAGAGCAGAGAAGAGAGCTACCCACCACCCTGACTGACATGTACTCACACTTCCTGATGGTCCAGACAAAGAAGAAGAAGAACAAGTACCAGCAGGAACATCAGACAAATCTGCAAGAGCTGACAGAGACTGACAGGGAAGTTCTTCTGAAGCTGGGGAGGCTGGCATTTGAACATCTGGAGAAAGGAAACATCATGTTCTACCAAGAAGACCTGCAGCAGTGTGGTCTGGATGTCACAGAGGCCTCAGTGTACTCTGGAGTTTGTACTGAGATCTTCAGAAGAGAGTGTGAGATCTTCCAGAAACCGGTCTACAGCTTTGTTCATCTGAGCGTTCAGGAGTTTCTGGCTGCAGTCTACATGTTCCACTGTTATTTCAACAGGAAGGTAGAGGTCATTGAGAAATTCCTGAAGAAGAAAAACATGAAGAACCTATCCCTGGATGAGTTTCTGAGTAGAGTCATGAAGAAATCCCTGCAAAGTCAAACTGGACACCTGGACCTGCTTGTTCGCTTCCTTCATGGTCTCTCTGTGGAGTCCAACCAGAGACTCCTAGGAGGTCTGCTGGGTCAGACAGAGAAGAATCCAAGAACCATCCAGAGAGCCATCAACAACCTGAAGAAGATCAACAGTGAAGGAATCTCTCCTGACAGAAGCATCAACATCAGAGGAGTCTCTCCTGACAGAAGCATCAACATCTATCACTGTCTGATGGAGATGAAGGATCTCTCAGTTCCTCAGGAGATCCAAGAGTTTCTGGAGTCAGAGAACGAATCAGAGAAGGAACTCTCAGAGATCCACTGCTCAGCTCTGGCCTACACTCTGCAGATGTCAGAGGAGGTTCTGGATCATCTGGACCTGGACCAGTACAACACATCAGATGAGGGTAAAAAGAGACTCATCCCAGCTGTGAGGAACTGCAGAAAGTTCATGTGAGTCCAGAAGTGATTGTGATGATAAATCAGATCAGTGTTCAGATCTTCAACATTCATCTTCTAGCATTTGTGGTCACACATTTCCATCTAACACCACCATTAGAAGAATAAACACAAAGAAGCATTTAGATTTGATTTCTGGAATAAAGGTTAAACTCTCCAGACCTTCCTGATTCTGTCAAAAAGTTAACTGTCCCTAAACCTTCTCACTGATGGCTCCACTCAGAGCTGCAGCTAGAGACTACTTTAGTGATCATCTATCCATCCATCCATTTTCTTGACCGCTGTGTCCCTTTCGGGGTCGCGGGGGTGCCGGAGCCTATCCCGGCTACTGAAGGGCGAAGGCGGGGTACACCCTGGACAGGTCGCCAGTCTGTCACAGGGCCTCAATCACACACACATTCAATCTCACATTCACAACTAGGGGCAATTTAGAGTCACCAATTAACCTATGAAACATGTTTTTGGACGGTGGGAGGAAGCCGGAGTCCCCGGTGAAAACCCACGCATGCACGGGGAGAACATGCAAACTCCACACAGAAAGGTCCCAGCCGGGATTCGAACCGGGGCCTTCTCGCTGTGAGGCAAGAGCGCTAACCACTGCGCCACCGTGCAGTCCCATGATCATCTATTCTGTTCAGTTTTTCATTTAGACTTCTGTCTAATCAGATTACAAGGAATGTCCATTTTGTGAAATATTCTTGGATGACAAGAACATATCGATTTTTCCGATCAGTCTCATTGAGTGGTCCCATAATGTCTAGTGCAATACGCTCCATAGGGGCTCCCACCCTGACAGTTCCCATGGGAGCTTGTGGCGTCTTCTGGGGTCTGGCCCTGCATGCACAGCTGGTGCAGGTCTGGCACCACACAGCCACATCTTCCCTCATGTGGTACCAGTAGTACCTGCTTTGCAGCCTAGCCACTGTACGTTCAATGCCAAAATGTCCCCCAACTGGCCCCTCATGCATCTGACGAATTACATCAGGCTGTAGTTTGCGCGGCATGACTATCTGTGGGTAGAAATGGGTGTCATTTAGGCAGTAAAAACGTCGGACTAAGACACCATCTTTGAAGTACAACCTTTTCCACTGGCTCCAGTATGTCTTAGTGGCTGGGCTGTGTGGGGAAACGATGGTCCAGGAGGGGCGCTCAGTGTTGGCCTCAAACCACGCTCGAATCGGTGAAATATCTGGATCAGCAGCTTGGGCCTCACCTAGCTCCTTCATGGTCCAGCCATGAAACAGAGTAGTCTCGCTAGTGTTTGTGGCATAGATTGTTGCTTTCTGTTTCACCGTGTCTGTTTTTGTCTTTTCGTCTCTGCTTACCCCCACCGGACCCACAGTGGTGGTGGTTGTTGAGCCTATCTCTACCCCCACCAGACTCGACGACAGGGAACTGGAGTTAGAGTTTATATCACACTGAGTCGCCTTATGATTCATTTTTCCAGGCTGTGGGGAGCAGCCCTGTAGATTACAAGGACAAG
>NC_050521.1:14078623-14078810 GCF_002922805.2 Oryzias melastigma
GGCTTTGGGGAGATGGCCAATGCCGAGCAGAGCTGGGTGGAGTTGGACGAAGAGCTGTATAGAGAGGATGAAGACTCAGAAGAAATTTTGAACAGAGGCGAGCTGGTGTTCCACCTACCTGCATATATCCAACGTCACTACTCCTCTAACTTTGTGGAGTTGGACAAGGCAGAGGAAGAGGAGGAAC
>NC_050521.1:14078876-14080623 GCF_002922805.2 Oryzias melastigma
TTTTATTCGTGTTAACCAACGCAGGCTGCTGTGGTCAGTGCGTACCTTGAACGGCAGTCCAAGGAGGTACTGCCGGAAATGTGACGTGAACTCAACAATAGCCAGAAGCTCCCTTCTGGTTGTGCATTACACTGAAAAAAAAAGTATTTTGGATTTACATAAAAAAATTATGTACAGCGGTTGCACATAATAAAGTTATGTTTTTTAAAAATATGTTTTTTACATAAAGATTTTATATATTTTTTAAGTTAAACCAACATATATTTATCAAGTCATTTTTGTGTATATATTTTATGTCTGATAGTTAAATTTACCTTATAGATTACTTGAGCTATTAGGTCATGTAGAAACAAAATAATCTGCATGTTTATTTTACTTGACTATTGTATGTTCTTAAAACATAATTTTATAATTTTTATATCACTCTACACTAATTTCATTATGCTCACTCTACTTAACTATTATATGGTATTATAACATAATTGTGTAATGTTTATTTCATTTTAAACTAATTTAATTGCGTTTACTATGCTAAACTATTATATTTTATTTAAACATAAACAAAATGTGCCAACCTTACCAACACACAAAAAAGAAACATTACTTGTGTCAACATTTTGTATTGAAAAATATTTCCAAAAAATGCAAAGTAATGCATCACATCAATACCAGTTTTACAAAAATTCCACTTGTGACACCTTGTAACTTGACTACAGTTTAACATTTCTTTACAATTTAATGTATTCTATTCTATAAGTTTAATTAAACTGCTACCCAAAATGGCAAGATAAGTTACACTGTTGAGATCTGTCATACGCTTCCTCGGAGAAAGAATACGGATAAACCAGCGATCCTGATCAGGTTTGTGAATCGCAAGCACAAGATAGCTCTGATGAAACAACGCAAACACCTGAAGGGTTCGGCTGTTTGTCTTAACGATCATCTGTGTAAATTTTACGCTGATCTGGCGAAGCACGCGAGGCTCCTACAATCGAGGAAACAGATCCACAGTACATGGACTCTGAACTCCAGAATCTTTGTGAAACCACTTGGTCCACCGGACCAGACGAAGCCTCTGGAAATAAAATCCATGAAAGACTTTGAGAACTGTGGGATTACGCATGTTTGACCCTTTACTTCAAGCAAAATGTGAACTCAAAAACCGCTGGATGTGACCTCTGAACAATTCTAAGCAGCAGAACTCGAGCACATTTCCCTTGAGATGTGACCTTCACAGTCTCTCAGTCATAACGAAAAACCGTTACGTGGCCTTAAACTTGTTCCTAAAATAATCTGTGAGGTAGCATTGACTTCTGCTGAAACTGGTGATTCTTTTCTTTCCAACCAATTATTTTTTGTGTACTATAATCATTTCCTTGATGAATACAATTTGCACAAATGGTATATATATGTATTTTTTTCTTCTTTTAAATTAGAATATTTTGATTTTTTCTATATTAACTTGTAACAGAGTCAAAATCAAAATCAAAAACCTTGTGAGCCGTGATTGTAGCCAGTGTAACAGACCTAGCGAGAACAATCCCGCAGCAGCCGCAAGAGAAAAGAACATAAATGATGCTGGAGCAACAGCACATGTTCAATCAGACTAGTGTGAAAACAAAATGAATACACAGAGTGATATAATATCACAACATCACATCCTATATTCTGGTCTGATAATCTCAAACAGAGTAAATAAACAAGTAAATACATGAATAAATAATAAAATATAGAAAGGGGGGGGGGG
>NC_050521.1:14080725-14082717 GCF_002922805.2 Oryzias melastigma
CCCAAAAAAAAAAAAAAAAAGAGTGAAACTACAATTCCATACTCACTGTCACCCAGTATTCATTGGAGGCAGTGGCCCGAAGCCTTCTTGGGATCAGTGAACTCGCGTTTACCATCCGTCATCTTCAAAATCAGCACCGCGGGAAACATCAGAGAGAATTTGATTTTCCTTGCTAGAACTTTTTTTTTGTTTTGTTTTTGCCATCGTGGGTGATAAGTTAATAACCTAAAGATCTCACCCCATGTTTCTGCTAAGAGGAACTGCTCTCTGCTGTTGTTTTACACCCAGAACCCAGCCCCGCCCACCTGCTCTGGAGCCGGCCATCTTCATTGGTCTGTGTCTGCGTGTTGTGATTGCATGTTTATTTCCATCTCTACAGTCTGTTTAGACATAAAAACATGATCACATTTGTCAATTGCTGCGTTTTACTGTGAAAAATTGGTTATATTTTGAAAATAAACCATATTGTTTTTTTTATGTATCTTGATGTAACTTCCTGCCAGAATTGATGCGGAATAGCAGAATAGAGCAGACGCCTGAAACGACTCGCTGCACTGCGCCGCTCCGTGCCTGGTGTGAACGAATGCATTAATATGGCGCCGAATAGAGGTGGCCTCCATTCCACGCCGCTTAGCGGCGCTTCTGCATCCAGTGTGAACCCGGCGTGAGGCTGAAACATTTGGGGGAGCAGAGAAGCTGTAACACAAGTAAATACTGAGTGGTGAGTGAGGAAGTGTCGGCTATTTAACCCTTTAAATATCGACCCATTCTATCAGATAATTTTTTCGTATCGGAATTATCAGCATGAGGTCATAATGTCCAATATCGACGGATATTTATCAGTAACCTTTATTATTGTGAAACACCACTTGAAAATGTAAAAAAGATATGAAATGTAGAAATTTCGAGTTTTGAATCCTAAAAACAACTGGAAACTGGATCCAAAGTTCTGCAGCAGAACAGGAAGATGAACTGTTGTTGTTTACAGCTTCAGAAACAATAAAAAGATGAAAACAGAGAAGTGGATCAGAAGCAACATTTCAAACTGTCAACATTCATCATCATGATGGTCAGAGTGACAGCAGTCAGTCTCTGTGATCCAGATGTTCTACTGTCAACTTTGTGGTCCAGACCTCAGATCACTGACAGACTGAGGATAGCATGAAGCTCCATGGAGCTCCACCTTCTCTCCTCCAGCTGCACATGAAAGCAACACCAAGATGAAGGTCTGAGAGAGACTGATGAGGAGGACGGTTTCATGATGTAGATGAAGCTCTGATGAAGAGACAAATGTCCAAATGGAACTTCATCACAGCCTCAATTCATCACAGAATCCCCTGTTTCTGTATCTCTTTCTCTTCACAGACTTTCAGAACTACATGGACTCTCAGAGACTCATTACGAAATTGTGGTCTCAGCTCTGAAGTCCAACCCGTCCCAACTGACAGAACTGGACCTGAGCTGGAATGACATCCAGAATTCCTCTGTGAAGGTTCTGTGTTCTGGACTGGAGAGCCCAAACTGCAGACTGCAGGCTCTGAGGTAAGAACATTGAAGCTACTGGTTGGTTCATTTCTACATTTGCAGTTCTTCACTGAAGCTGAAAGGTTTGGATTCAAAGAGTTTCTGGATTTTCCAGAACTTGAATCATTTTGTTTTTTTTCATTGTCATTCAACCGTTTCTCTATTTACAACCTGTTCTTGCTGTGAAGGTTTTTTTTCTTTTTCCAGTGAGACGTCATGAATTTAGAAAAGAAGACATTGAATTTCTGTAGTTTTCTGGGCTGCCACGATTAGTCAATTAGTCACGACTATGTCAACACATCGATTTTTGCGTTTGTTCCTCTTGTGTCCATGATCGCTGATTCGCGATCTTTATAAATGTAGTAAATTGTATTAAAACACAGTGTCGGGCCGTCAGGGCCTGCAAGGCCTTCTCTGCTGGCCTAAAAATATCTGAATCACAGACTGATATTAATTATTATTTATTTC
>NC_050521.1:14087149-14094404 GCF_002922805.2 Oryzias melastigma
ACTAAACAGAACCGTCTGTGTTCATGTCAAAGTCCATCAGCTGTTCATGAAGAAGCAGATCCTCCAACACTCTGATGTTTCTGTTTGCAGAGATCAACAGGTCACACAGAGAGTCCAGTCTGCAGCATCCAGCTGTGGATCCATGAAGAGTGACAGGTCCAAATATGAAAATCCACACTTCAGAACTGAATCAGCATCCAGCTGTGGATCCATGAAGAGTGATCAGTCCAAATATGAAAATCCACACTTCAGAACTGAACCAGGACCTTCAGACTCGCAGTAAGAACCAGTTTCTAGTGAACAAAGCAGAGTTCAGCTCTCTGGACATCAGAAATTATCTCAAGTCTGACATATATTCTGTTTGGATCCAAATGAGGTCTTCTTCAATCTGTTTCTCTTTAGTGTCCACAGAGAGAAGAACAGGAGCGGACCCCAGTCTGCAGAAAGACCCAGAGCTGGTGAGTCAGAGCCTGATCATCTGCTGATGGATTCTTCTGGAAACATCTGCTGGGGTTGTGTTGAACACTCATGAAGGAGCTTTCTTCTCTGCTCTTTCAGCAGATGTTGGTCTGCAGGAGATTTTTGGAGAACATCAGATCAGTCTGAGGAGCAGAAGTAAACATGTGTCTGAAGGAACTGAAGAAACAGGAAGAGAAATGCTCCTCAATGAGGTCTACACTGAGCTCTACATCACAGAGGAACTGAGACGAGAGGCAAACACCCAACATGAGGTGATGCAGCAGGAGACAACCACCAAAACCAACAAGCTCCATGGCACTGCAATCAAGAACCCAGACATCTTCAAAGTCTTCCCTGACCAACACAGATCCATCAGAGTGGTTCTGACCAGCGGAGTTGCTGGAGCTGGAAAAAGCTTCTCAGTGCAGAAGTTCACTCTGGACTGGGCCGAGGGCTTGGAGAACCAAGACATCAGTGCTGTGGTTCCTCTTTCCTTCAGGGAGATGAACTTGATCAGAGATGAGCAGCACAGTCTTCTCACTCTGATCCAGCTTTTCCATCCAACACTCCAGAAGATCCCAGCAGAACAGCTGTCTGTCTGCAAACTTCTGTTCATCTTTGATGGTCTGGATGAAAGCAGATTTTCTCTGGACTTCAAGAAATGTAAAAAGGTATCTGATATCACCCAGAAGTCCTCAGTCAACGTGCTGCTCACTAACCTCATCCAGGGACGTCTGCTTCCCTCAGCTCTGGTCTGGATCACTTCCAGACCTGCAGCAGCCAATCAGATCCCTCCTTCATGTGTGGACAGACTGACAGAAGTACGAGGCTTCAATGATGCTCAGAAGGAGGAGTACTTCAGGAGGAGATTCCCAGATGAAGAGCTGTCCAGCAGAATCATCTCCCACATCAAGGGCTCCATGTCCCTCTACATCATGTGTGAAGTTCCAGTCTTCTGCTGGATCACTGCTGTGGTTCTGGAGAACATGTTGACCAGAAAGCAGAGAGGAGAGCTGCCCACCACCCTGACTGACATGTACTCACACTTCCTGATGGTCCAGACAAAGAGGAAGAAAAAGAAGTACCAGCAGGAACATCAAACAAGTCCACAAGAGCTGACAGAGACTGACAGGGAAGTTCTTCTGAAGCTGGGGAGGCTGGCATTTGAACATCAGGAGAAAGGAAACATCATGTTCTACCAAGAAGACCTGCAGCAGTGTGGTCTGGATGTCACAGAGGCCTCAGTGTACTCTGGAGTTTGTACTGAGATCTTCAGAAGAGAGTGTGAGATCTTCCAGAAACCGGTCTACAGCTTTGTTCATCTGAGCGTTCAGGAGTTTCTGGCTGCAGTCTACATGTTCCACTGTTACTCCAACAGGAAGGGAAAGGGCATTAAGGACTTCATAAGGAACATCATAAAGATCCAATCCTTGGATAAGTTTCTGAGTAGAGTCATGGAGAAATCCCTGAAGAGTCAAACTGGACACCTGGACCTGCTTGTTCGCTTCCTTCATGGTCTCTCTGTGGAGTCCAACCAGAGACTCTTAGGAGGTCTGCTGGGTCAGACAGAGAAGAATCCAGAAACCATCCAGAGAGTCATCAATAAACTGAAGAAGAACAAAAGTAAAGACGTTTCTCCTGACAGAAGCATCAACATCTATCACTGTCTGATGGAGATGAAGGACGTCTCAGTTCATCAGGAGATCCAAGAGTTCCTAAAGTCAAAGAACAAATCAGAGAAGAATCTCTCAGAGATCCACTGCTCAGCTCTGGCCTACACTCTGCAGATGTCAGAGGAGGTTCTGGATGAACTGGACCTGAATCAGTACAAGACATCATCACCTGAGAGTAGACTGAGACTGATCCCAGCTGTGAGGAACTGCAGAAAGTTCAGGTGAGTCCAGAAGTGATTGTGATGATAAATCAGATCAGTGTTCAGATCTTCAACATTCATCTTCTAGCATTTGTGGTCACACATTTCAATCTAACACCAGCATTAGAAGAATCAACACAAAGCAGCATTTAGATTTGATTTCTGGAATCCAGTTCAACTCTCCAGACCTTCCTTAGTGATAATCTATTCTGTTCAGTTTTCCATTTAGATGTCTGTCTAATCAGATTACAAAGAATGAAAGGTTTGAAAATGATTGGAAATCAAGAGATGAAAGAAGAAAATCAGTTGGTTTTTCGTATCTGATCTTTTCAGCTAAAGAGGGAAGAAGGATCATATATGTCCAAATGAAATTCAATCCCGAACCTTCAGAATAGTTTGAACACATAGCAGACGGTCCAGAATGAGAGGATGTCTTCATGTCAGTCATTCTAGAAGCACATTTCTAAAATGCTCTTTCTTCTGTTCATCATCCTATTTCTTTTTTTCATGAGCTTGCATTGATTTTTTCATTCAGTTCCATTCAAAGGACTCATGTTATAGATGTCTTCCTTATTTGTGGATTCTTATTTGTCTGATGCTTCATAACTGTAGAGCAGGGGTCTCCAACTAATTTGGCGAGAGGTCCAGTAACTCTGCCAGCTTGGTAGACCGGGGTCCGAACATGCAAAAACATTCAGTCAATTTTTCAATTTTCTGTTCTTTTATTTAATTACAATATGTCGTTAAATTTGCAAAGAACTCTTTTAGCTTATTGCCTCAACAAGTATTTCTCTCATTCCTTTTTGTACAAAAATACATACATGTACATGAATTGTAGAGAAAAAAAGAAGATTGCACATAAACTTGCTTCCTTATAGTCCAACATGTGTGCTCTTTCACAAACTTTAACATTCTGTTGTCTGTCACTTAAAGTGCAACAGGTAACATGAATGTACCTCAAAAATCATTCTAATGTTAACTTTGTTTTACACCCTTAAAAGTAGGTTGCAAATAATGCTACATATTGAACATTAAAGTAATAACTTTCATAAGTGCAAAAAACATTATAAACATAAAGGTAAACTATAAAACAGACTTAAAGAGACGTAGATGGCACTTTGAATGGTGGTGTTTAGCTGGAACTGTATGGAGCTAAATTTGGGCCAATATTATTTGAAACCCAAATAAAACAAATTGAAAAAATATTGGCGTTTGGCCAAAAAATTTAAAATTTCCGAAATTTTTTACTGTTCTAAAATAAACTTAATTATTTCTAACTTAAAATTTTCTTTTTTTTTACGTTTCAAACTCAGAATTTCAATTCCCAAACTTAATCAGTTTCATTTTTTTCCCCCAGTTTAAACTCTTTTTTTTTCCTTTTTCGAATACAAAAATTTCAGTTTCAAAACTTTTGGCCTTGTTGTGGCGGGGCTAACACAAAGGGCCAATCAAAAATCAATCACTGGTAACTTCAGTCCCAGTGTCTTCACTGACTCCTAGAGCTGTGATAATTACGATCAGAAAATGTCTGTATTGTCTGTTCTATCATATTCTGAAGTTGTCCCAAGACGGATGTAAAGATCAGAGTTTTATCCTGTACAAACCGTGTCCAAAACTCTGTTCTAGCAGAGTCAGTGAATGCACCAGGACTGAAGTTACCACTCTCATCCATTTGGTTTGGTCCTTTGTTAGCCCCACCACAAAGGGGCAAAAAGTTTTGAAACTGACTTTTTCATATTCAAAAACGAACAAAAATAAATAAATAGAGTTGAATTAAAAAAAAATGGAATTAGTTTTTCAGTTTTGAAACCTTAAAAAATAAACATTTGAAGCTGAAATAAAATTCCTTTTAGAATGGAAAACATTTTATGTCATTCTTTTAAGCCAATCTATATTTTTTTCAATTTGTTTTATTTGGGTTTAAAATAATATTGGCACCAGTGTAGCTCCATATTCCTGCACATCCCTGGAAAGCAGCTCGGTTCTTGCTGACGACAGGGGAATCTGTCTGACCTTTTCTTGAAGCTGAGGTCTTCTAACATGGTTTCTGTCATTGTCTCCATACACTCTTTAATCATTTCTGAGCGACTATTTTTTGCTTGCCCAAAATCCAATCCACTTGTTGTGTTCAAAGTTTTCAAATATAGTTATGTGGCTAATATCGTGAAATGTATCGGTTTTGCCCGATCAGAAAAAACATAATTTTGTGATAATCTTGTTGTGCTGTTACCGTCTGTGTGTTGTACGCTCGCACTGTACTTTCAGTTCGTATATTTTCCGTGACCACGTCACTCATTCTGTCGGGTAATTTGTGTCAGAAGTTTTGTGTATAGTGGGCGAAGAGCGGAAGTGACGTTTGATTCGCGCATGCGGGGTGAGCGGTGCAACCGTTTTGCTTCCGCATACCAAAAATGCAGCGACAGTCCCAACTACGTAAACATTAGCACACCGCTTTGAGCTTTTGCCGGTTGAAGCACCCCGGTCTGAACGGAGCTGTCCTCGCGCGCGCCTGTTCAAAAATTGCCGTGTAAAGATGAATGAGAAATCTTACTTTTTATTAAAAATGCTTGGCGGTGTAGGTAACATATGTGCTTGGCCTGTCAGATCGGCTCAGGGGCTGGCGAATAGATGACGTGTAAGATGGTGATTGGTCCGGACCATTAGACCACTGTCACGTGACACGGGGAATGACACATAACAATGCACTCCGCCATAACAATGCACGGATTCTTCCCGAATAAAGAACCGAGGAGGTCCGAACAAATACGTTAAGAATCCCAAAAGGAGAAGGAATATTTGCAATCAGCCGCAAAAACCTTGACAACGAAATAATCCGATGGAGAGGAATCATCACAGGATAATGATCGTTATTTTAATAGAGAGAAATCAGGCTGGGAAGCATGAAGATGGAGATAAAGGGGTCTCGGGGTCCGGACCGCGGTCCGCCAGTTGGGGACCCCTGCTGTAGTGTATCAGAGGTGTTATACTCTTTGGTATTATAAGCTTTATGAGTGTGGTGTTTCTGTGTTGTAGCCATAGACTTTGTAGCAGGCGGCAGAATAAACATGGTTGACTGAAAACTGGACTCCTTGCACGTCGTATATAACAATAACTAAAGCCTGAATGTTGATCCACATGTTCTAAAGGGAATGAATGAGTCAAAGAAGCTGTGAGGCAGAAATGACAGGATGTAACAGAATGTACTGTTTCCATGACAACAACACAAACAACTTCAAGTCGAGATTCAGAAAAGCTCTTTCAGAATAGAAACAGTCTCTTTACCCTCTTTCTACCAAGAAGGCCTTCTGGAAAGTTCTGTCTGCAGGTTGGTGCTGCTGTGGTTCTTTTTATGTCGGGAGACGTGGATCTGAGGAGGAAACTGGAATACAAAGTTCTGCAGCAGAACAGGAAGATGAACTGTTGTTGTTTACAGCTTTAGAACCAATAAAAAGATGAAAACAGAAAAGTGGATCAGAAGCATTTTGACATTTTAAACTGTCAACGTTCATCATCATGATGGTCAGAGTGACAGCAGTCAGTCTCTGTGATCCAGATGTTCTACTGTCAACTTTGTGGTCCAGACCTCAGATCACTGACAGACTGAGGACAGCATGAAGCTCCATGGAGCTCCACCTTCTGTCCTCCAGCTGCAGATGAAAGCAACACAAATGTGAAGGTCTGAGAGAGACTGATGAGGAGGACGGTTTCATGATGAAGATGAAGCTCTGATGAGGCGACAAATGTCCAACTGGAACTTCATCAGAACATCACTTGTTTCTGTCTTTCTGTCTCTTCACAGACTTCCAGCAGACTCTGAACTCTCAGAGACTGACTATGAAATTGTGGCCTCAGCTCTGAAGTCCAACCCGTCCCACCTGATGCAACTGGACCTGAGCAATAATGAGATCCAGGATTCATCCCTAAAGGTTCTGTGTTCTGGACTGGAGAGTCCAAACTGCAGACTGCAGACTCTGAGGTCAGAACATTGAAGCTGCTGGTTGGTTCATTTCTACATTTGTAGTTTTTCACTGAAGCTGAAAGGTTTGGATTCAAAGAGTTTCTGGATTTTCCAGAACTTGAATCATTTTGTTTTTTTCATTGTTATTCAGCCGTTTCTCTATTTATGACCTGTTCTTACTGTGAAAGGGTTTTTTATCTTTGTCCAGTGAGACTTCATTAATTTAGAGAAAATTTTAATTAAAGCAAATGAATTATATTTTCTTTACTTTTCTTTTTCTCGACAGACAGAGACATTGGATTTCTGTCATTTTGTGCTGTGATTGTGGAGTTGGTAACAGTTGTGGTTGAAGCTAACAGCTCCAACAGGAAGTGAAGTGTCTCTGATGATGTTCTGTTGAGCAGCTGGAGCTGTGGAGATTTTCCAGAGTGGACAGAGGACAGTCAACAGTCTTTTGGGTGGTGTTGATGAGCTCTGTGAGTCACTGTCTGTCTATTCTGGTTCTTTAGTCTTTGAGGAGTTGAGCAGAAGGTTGTTGGTTGAACACCGTGTTGACAGCCGCTCCACCTCCTCCCTGTAGACAGACTGCTGTTGCTGTGGTGGACAGACAGTATGTACAGGAGTAGAGCAGAGGACTCTGTAAGAACCTTAGAGGGAGCGTGTACTGAAGTTTAGTGCTGTGGATGTCAGATGATCTACTCTGACTCTCTGTGACCACAGAGGAAGCCACTGAGCCACAGCAGGATGAACAGTCCCAGGTCCTCCAACTGGACCTCCAGCTTGTGTGGGAGGATGGGGTTAAAGGTCAAGCTGTAATCTACAAAGAGTATAGGATCAGATATCCTCTTTTTAGCAGAGTATTGGACCATAATAGACCTGAGGGTGAACTCTAAAATCAACTCTAAAGTCAGGACATTTACTGGTCAGCATCTGCTGAGATCAGGATGACAGAGGTGTAGAGAGGT
>NC_050521.1:14094506-14116625 GCF_002922805.2 Oryzias melastigma
CTGTATCTCACCTTGATGCTGTTTACTTCTCTTCTACACGTGGGTTTGAGTGGACCAGACTTCAGTCTTTTCTGTCAAGTTTTGTTTCAGGGACCCAGAATAGGACAAACTCAGGAGTTCTAGAAACCAGATTCTTTAGTTCTTTGCTGGAAGGTTCTCATGGTTATCATCTCAAAAATATCTGAAGTATTAAAGATTTGATGTCTAAGCAGGACCTGGAGAAACTAGTGCATGCTTTCATCTTTAGTCGACTTGATTACTGTAACAGTGTTTTTACAGGACTACCAAAAAAATCCATCAGGAAACTGCAGCTTATTAACCCAAAATTATGGAGAGCAGCGATGAGAAACTTCCAGTTGACTCTGTCGAATGCTTTTTCAGCATCCAACGAGAGTTTGCTCATTTCCTGCTTTTTTATAGTGGCAAAGTCTATAACATTAACCAGCTTGCAGACATTGTCGCTTGAGTGTCTACGATTAATAATGGTATTGTTCGGCATAAGCAGCAGAGCATCATAAAGTTCAGATGATGAGAGCGGCGAGTCTAAGTCTGTGATTTGATCTTCATTTAATCTGGGAAGGTTTACATTATTAAGAAATGAATTGATGCTTTGCTCTGATGGATTGATCTCTGAAGTGTATAAGTTCTTATAAAAATCTTTAAAAGTTTCATTAATTTTGATCGGGTCATGAGTGACATTTCCTGACTCATCAGTAATAGATGTTATTGTGGATTTTTCTTTATTAATTTTAAGCTGATTAGCTAAAAATTTGCCAGATTTATTAGAGTTTTCAAATCTTTCTAGTCTAAGTCTTTGTATTTGGAATTGTGTTTGTTTGTTAATTATGTCGTTTAACTGAAGCCTTAGTTTTTTTAAATCTCCCAGAATCTGTTCTTCTGCAGAAGCAGCATAAGCTGTCTCCATTATTTTTATTTTATTTTCCAATTCTATTAATTCTGCTTTCTCTTTGCGTTTTTTATAAGTTGAATAAGATATGATTTTCCCTCTCATCACTGCCTTTGCTGCTTCCCAGAGAACACATGGTGAGATGTCAGGAGTATTGTTAAATTCTAAGAAGGTTGCCCACTCTTTTTTAAAGAATTCAATAAACTCTTGATCTTTTAACAGAGAGTTATTAAACCTCCAGGTGGAACCCGAAGGTGTTGCTGCTTCCCTGACAATATTTACAGAAACTGGTGCATGATCACTGATAACAATTGGATGAATGCTGAAGCTTTTAACATCTTTAAAAGGAGATTTACTGATTAATAAATAATCTAAACGAGAGTGTGAGTGGTGAACTGGAGAGAAGAAGGTGAACCCTTTAGTGTTTGGGTGACATGAGCGCAAAACGTCGCAGAGACCCAGATCATTCATGTACTGCTTCAGAATACTTGAGGACCACCATATGCACTGGTGTCCTGCTGTGCTGAGTCTGTCAAGTATTTTCCAGAAAAGAACACTTCCTGTCTGCAGCCCCGCCCCTCACAGTTCCTCTGAAACCCGGGCTCTGTCCTGAGTTCAGATCATCACTCACAGGTATAACTAGCGGTACCGGACTCTTCTAAACACCCGCAGATCAAAGTGGGCCGGTACTGCCTGCAATCACCGCGTTTCCCGACCAGAAACCTGTGCATTGACTTTATGAATGGCGGCTGAAGGCGGGGGGAGCGAGGAGACCGGGCCAGAACGCGGCGATAGCACCGCGAGGCTCTTCTAAACATCCACAGGACAGAGAGGCTTGATCAGCCCACCAGCCGACTACAATCTGCAGGACTTTAGAAGGGTCCGGTACCACCTGCTTTCTGACTGATGATCAGAACTTGGGACAGAGCCCGGTGTCAGGGGCGGGGTTGAAAGGAAGTGTTCTTTTCTGGAAATATTTTTTATTTTTAAAGAGATAAGTTTTTTAAGAATGCTTATTTAGACTTTTTATAATAATTATCAGGAATGTCTGTTAAAGCAAGTCAATGTCAAGTTTACCGGATATTATTTATAATCTAAGTTTAAAATGGTTGATAAGAAAACTCTGATGAACGAGCATTCTAGCAGCATTTAAATGCATCACTTATGGATGAATCAGTGAGACGTGGAATAAGTCTCACTGTAGAATTGTGGGTAACTGAAGTTTTGTTTGTGTGTAAGAGCTGATCTGTGCTTAAAGATTTGTGTGTGTAATTAGTTTCAAGCTGTTGTCATTTTAATTTGTGCATGTGTACATTGTATTTAGTGTGTTTTTAATTTTGTAATGGTTTTTACTGCAGCACAAAACTTCTATGAGTTACAAATCAGGAATACGCACGCACAAATCGGAATGAGTCTATTTTCTCTCCATATTGATGGTCACAATAGGTTAAATAAAGCATCAGTTCAGAGAGAAAGTTCACCTCTTACCGCTTGTTCTTGTCCAGATAATGAAGGAAAAATGTGTTTTAAAGAAACCAGCGCAGTGATACTGAACGTTTGGGCTGTGTGACCGGAACTTCTTCTTTAGGTGTGGTTTATCACTTTTTAATCCTCACCCAGCATCCAATCAGAATCAAGTAATCACCCGGACCATAGTATAATATAAACTAATCAAAGCCCTCATGCTCTTTTCTGGGTACAGATGACCTGACCCTTACATTGATGTGTGATCCTCCCATGATAAAGGTGGACAGGATTTCATGTCTGCCACAGACACCAGTGAAGTGTCCATTAAGTGAATAAATCCTGATAAAATAGTTCAGCTGCTGTCTTGTGGGTCCAGATGACCCACATTTAATGTAAACATGTCTAGAATAGAACAAGGGTTAAGATGGAATCATTCTGGAACCAGAAGAACTCTGTACCAATCAAAATGAAACACAAACATTCTATCAAAGATCACATTAAAATCTAGTCATTCCAGAAGATCAGAGATTAAATCTTTATTTATAAAGCACTTTTCACAGAGGGAAACTCTCAAAGTTCTTCACCAAAGTTCAAATAAATGATCTCATCAACAGCTTTAAACACAGTGCTTTAACTCTCCCACATTTTATTTTGAAAAGAGGAAGTCAGTACACACTCCAGCAGTTTTCTGTGTCTCTGTGTTTACCGTAAACACAGCAATACTGGTGCATTTGAAATGTTGGAGCACCGTTCTTAGAATCACACTGGACCCTGATCAAGTGAGAGGTTTATCCAGACCCAAGTAGGGCTCTGCCAAAATATTGATATAGCGATATATCACGATAGTCCTGCGATCGATTCTAGATGGGTTCTCACCAAGTATTGATATTATATTTTCATTTAAAGATACTGAGTCTTTAGTGTCTGAGTCGCATGACGGAACTGTTGAGCAACTGGGTGCGCTGCATTGGACATTTAATGGCGATGCACACACTCCATTCAGGAGAAGCACCGGCGAGATACAGGCTCGGTAGCTCGTGTGTAAAGCATGCCTACCTGTCAGCATTTATCCTCCATCCGTAGAAGAGGCAGCCGGAAAGAAGTGACTTTGTCTGAGCGCTTGAATGTCAGCGATCACTCACTTTCTGTTTGATGTGGCAACTGGGCGCGTGCTTCGCAGTTGTTTGTGTACTTCAGATACCGTCGGAATTTTCGTTTGCATGCACTTCGATGTTTAACCTGCTGGTATAACGTGTAACTTTGGTAAATTTGTGGTGTGAAGTTTTTAAGTTAATGTAATTACTTTTTGCTATTGTTCATTTAAAGTGTTTCTTAAATAAAAAGAATGTAGGATTTACTGTATAAATTTAAACAAAGGCTGCACGGTGGCGCAGTGGTTAGCGCTCTTGCCTCACAGCGAGAAGGCCCTGGTTCAAATCCTGGCTGGGACCTTTCTGTGTGGAGTTTGCATGTTCTCCCCGTGCATGCGTGGGTTTTCACCGGGGACTCCGGCTTCCTCCCACCGTCCAAAAACATGCTTCATAGGTTAATTGGTGACTCTAAATTGCCCCTAGGTGTGAATGTGGGAGTGGATGGGTGTGTGATTGAGGCCCTGCGACAGACTGGCGACCTGTCCAGGGTGTACCCCGCCTTCGCCCATCAGCAGCCGGGTTAGGCTCCGGCACCCCCGCGACCCCGAACGGGAAGAAGCGGTCAGGAAGATGGATGGATGGATGAATTTAAATAAAAAAGTAATTCACTTAAATGAAGTAAATGAATTCACTGTAAAATAGGGAGGTTGGTAGTTAATTGAAGCACTTAAAATTATATAAATTGTTACTGATTAAAGTTGTTTATTTATATTCTGTAATATAATTTGAATTTGTAAATATTTATTGGCATTATTATGTGTGTTTTAGGGTTTTTACCTATTGGCTGCTGACTGATCAAATGTAAAATAGATAAAGATTGGAAAAATAATCTCAAGTGTTAGTCTGAGTAAATCAGCCTTCAATTTGTCAACAAATTAGGCAACAGTTGAGAGAGGCTGTAAAATGTTATATTCATCGTCCTTTGGTGTGACGTTCCTTTGGAGGTAGATAGCTGTCGCCACTTGAATTATTTAATTTTTGTTCCGTTGCTTTCAACGATTTGTTGTACAAAATAAGACCCAAGTTGTTTATTATGATTGTGTTTAAGCTAAAAAAATGAATAGGGATATATTTTCCCAAAATGTGTTCTTCTTTATAATTTTATTTATTAGGGAGGATTTTTACCAATTATTGCAGCATCGCGATATCATTGATATCGTGAGCCATGTATCGCGTATCGATCGTATCGCTAGGGACCCAGTGATTCCCAACCCTAGACCCAATGTCTGTCAACAATCCAACGTAAAAAAAAAACTTGACTGCAGTTGTTGTTGACGTCCTCCTCTGCTCTAACTGAAGCAGCTGTTCAGTTACATGACTGCTCTGTCTAGCCTGTTAGCTTGATAGCTGAATCTAGAACAGAGTGTTGCAGGAGGTCTCTGTGATCAACACAAACATCCTTAATGCAGTTGTTAGTCCAGGGGCCCGTTTCAAGAAGCAGGTTCAACAAATTTAGAGTTCGAACCTGAACTTAGAGTCACTGGACTCTAAATCCTCAAACTCAGGGTTTTCGGTTCCAGAACAGCTGAAAATGTTTGAATCAATCAACTTGAAGTTGTCAGAACCAGAATCAGGTGTGAGCGTCGCGACCATAAAAAGCCCCGATCAATGGAGCAAAGACAGCATGATTCACCATGGCAACGGGAGCAAACATCTGAGTTTAGTACTTCCGGCGGCGGAAATTGATAAGTTCCTGCAAGCATATTCAGACTATAGAGAACATTTTCTGCAAGAAAAGCAACACAGCTGCAGCGGTAGAACAGAGAGAAAATATCTGCAGTTATTTGAATCATTTCTAATAATGAATAAATAATGTCAGGAAGGTTATTTCCAAAAACAAAAACTTTTGGATGAATCTCTGGTGATATTTGATTTGGTTTTTAATGTTCTAATAATACTCTTGACTTTCAATCAAGTCAGGAAGTAATAAATAATAGTTATTTGTTCATTAATGAATCACTGATTCATATTTTCAGCGTTTTTTTTAAAATAACTTCTGGTCTGGAACCTCACAAATATCCAGAAACACAGAGATAGATGAAATGATGATTTGAAGAGGTTTTTCAAAAAGTGATCAAATAAAGAATAGTTATCAGAGCGACTGTAAAAAGAGGAAAGTAGAAAGAGAAAGCAAGAAATGTGTTGTCATACTTCCAAAGGAAGACAGACAAAATAGGAAAATCAGATCAAAGGAACTCAAAAGAAGATAAAGAAAGTCAAGAATGAGAAAAGAAACAGAAAATGAGAGAAAAGACAAAGAGAAGGACAGAATTTATAATTTTGAAAATATTTCTTTAGTTTTTAATTGACTACTGTTTTTGTTCCTTCGTTCAGGTATTTTATTTCGTTTTCCTTGTTTAGTGAAACCTGACACATTGAAGAAAAGACAGATAACTATAATTTGTTCCTACTAAGAAGTGAGGGATTCATAAATTAACTCTTTAAATAAAGGTAAAGCTTTTCCAAGTTAAAATAATGCAGATAAAAGCATTTCTTTAACATAGAAATGTGATTTCAGTTTTTAGATGCTGATCAAACATGTGGATTGTTGACATTCATGTTATCTTAAAGTGGACCAGTAAGGAAGTTATTAGACACCATGTTTTTGGTCCAAAAGCTAAACACCCCCCTCCCCCCAGGATAATATATTTTCATTTACAGCTCATCATTTCAACTGAAAATGTGATCTGTCAGTCTCTCATCAGGGCGGGTCCACCTGACTGAATTGACCAAGTTCCAGCTGCATCACTGCTCCTGAACACACTTTTCTGTCTGATTTCAGGTTGGAGGGCTGCAGTTTGTCAGAGATCAGCTGTGAATCTCTGAGTTCAGCTCTGAAGAAGAACCCATTTAATCTGACAGAACTGGACCTGAGCTACAACAACCTGCAGGATTCAGGAGTTGTTCATCTGTGTGGTTTTCTGGAGAGTCCAGACTGCAGACTGCAGACTCTGGGGTAAGACTCCATGTTTCTGTTGTGTTCACATCAATATGATGACAAAGTTGTGTTGACGGCTGACACTTGAGGCTGACACTTCCTCATCACCTCCTTCTTCTCTCTGCTTTGATCTGAATATGAACTCTAAATGGTCAGAAAATATCCTAATTTAGCAATGCCCATCAAACAGTCTTCAACTAATCAGCCACGCCCACATCGCTGTACCATGAGACGTGTCAGAAGGAGAACATAACCGGCTCTCCTTAAACAGATAAAAGTGAAAGAGGTGTAGAAGCAGCTGTCATCCATCCATCCATCCATCAGTTGTCTCCTTTCCATGTGGAGAAGCAGCATTTCTACTCTGATCTCCCTCCAGGTGGACAAGCTCCTCTCCTTTTTTGAAAGGAGTGTCCATTGTGGTGGAAAAATGTTGAATCTGATGGAAGAACAGACAAACTTTTGGATTAACACAAGTGTTTAATAACCAGTCAGAATAATAGTGTATGCGGTGCACGCGAGCGTGTAGGGAAGCTCATTCATAGAGGGTTCTGCCGAACTGACAAGATGCAAGAGTTTTTATAGGGCTGCTAAAACAATCTTCAAAACAATGCTACATGTCACATGTCATGCCCATATTTAGTCGACCATTAACTCAGAGGCCTCTGCTTCCTGCATTTGTCTAGGGGTCAACGTGTTATCTATGCAACCCAGTCTTCTACTAAAACATGGAGTACCTTTGTTTGTCCACAAAGAAAAACGTAGCAGTTTCACAAAAAACGGGTCTAAATTGTGGAATTGCTACGTCTTATTTTCTCATTCATTTTCCACGGCGCTGCTCCGGATGATGTGACTATTGAGTTTATGCCTGTCGCTAGCAAAAACATGGTGTGATATTCACTCTTTTTTGGTGGAAAATCACTCAGAATAAAATATTTTGTGGACTAATCTTTATTTTCCCAATATTTCTAGCGAGAAATGTACCTGTTACTATCATGATATACATTTATTTTGGACATACAGTTCGTGGTTAGTCTGTTTTGCTGGACTTCTCCCCAAAAAGGGCTCCAAAATCGTGAAATACCAACGTTTCGGGTGCACGGAATGATCCCGGAACCAGACGATCAGCAGGATGTGGTGACCCGACCCGCGTCGGACAAACCGCCCGGACCCTTTTTTAATTGAGCCCCTAATTACTTCTGTAAAGCTAGAACGTGATCACACAGTCTGATTACTTCCGGTCGAGGACGGTAAAAAGTTTCCTGAAACGAAGATTCTCAACCATAAAAATAATGTTCCTTTATTTTCTCCCTCATAAACAAACACAAATGTTGGTTATTCCATCCATCCATCCATCCATCTTCCTCCGCTTCATCCGAGACCGGGTCGCGGGGGCAGCAGTCTAAGCAAAGATGCCCAGACTTCCCTCTCCCCGGCCACTTCTGTTGGTTATTTTAAGTGACAATAACGAGTGATGCTTTCAGACTAAATGAAGAAAGAATATACAGTATGTCACAAAAGTGAGTACACCCCTCACATCTCAGCAAACATTTAGCTATATCTTTTCTTAGGACAACACTGCATAAATTACCGTTTGACACAAAGAACAGTAGTCAGTCTAAAGTTAGTATAGCAGTGTAAATTGATTGTACCCTCAAAATAAATAAAAATACAGCCAATAATAGCTAAACCCTTGGCAACAAAAGTGAGTACACCCCTAAGTGAAAGTGTACAAATTGAGCACAAATGATCATTTTCCTTACCCTTTGTCATGTGAACCATTAGTGTTACACTCTCTCGGGTGTCATCAGTTAGCAGGTGAGTTCAAATTTGGAAAAAAAGCTCTTCCACTCTCTTAATCTGGTCACTAAAAATTTAACATGCCACCTCATGGCATCAGTTCTCAGAAGTTTTACATAAAGATGGCCTGGCTGTAAGAAAATAGCCAACACTCTGACATTGTGCTGCAGCACAGTGGCCAAGATCATCCAGCGCTTTAAAAGAACAGGTTCTTCTCAGAACAGGCCTCGCTATGGTCGGCCAAAGAAGCTGAGTGCACGTTCTCAGCGTCACATTCAAAGACTGGCTTTGGAAAACAGACAGATGAGTGCGTCCAGCATTGCTGCAGAGATCGAAGGGATGGGAGGTCAGCCTGTCAGTGCTCAGACCGTACACCGCGCACTGCATACAATTGCTCTGCATGGTTGTCGTCCTAGAAGGAAGCCTCTTCTAAAGATGATGCACAAGAAAGCTTGGAAACAATCTGCTGCAGACAAACTAAGGACCAGGATAACTGGAACCATGTCCTGTGGTCTGATGAGACCAAGATCAACAGATTTGGTTTAGATGGTGTCAAGCATGTGAGGCAGCAACCAGGTAAGGAGTACAACGACAAGTGCATCTTGCCTACCGTCAAACATGGTGATGGGAGTGACATGATCTGGGGCTGCATGAGTGCTGCTGGCAAACATGAGGGGAAACATGAATTCTAACATATACTGTGACATTTTGAAGCAGAGCATGATCCCCTCCCTCTGGAAACTGGGCCTCAGAGCAGTGTTCCAGCATGATAATGACCCCAAACACACCTCCAAGATAACCACCAGGTTGCTAAAGTGGCTGAGGGTAAAG
Organism: Oryzias melastigma; assembly: GCF_002922805.2. Taxonomy (NCBI): domain Eukaryota; kingdom Metazoa; phylum Chordata; class Actinopteri; order Beloniformes; family Adrianichthyidae; genus Oryzias; species Oryzias melastigma. Next base: position 14,103,598 of record NC_050521.1, read on the forward strand.
GTGATGGACGGGCCAAGCATGTCTCCAGACCTAAACCCCAAAAAACACCTCTGGGGCATCCTGAAGAGGAAGGTGGAGGAGCACGAGGTGTCAAATGTCCACCATCTCCGTGATGATGGAGGATTGGAATAGGATTCCACTGGCAACACGTGAAGGTCTGGTGAACTCCATGGCCAGGAGACTTCAAGCCATGCTGAAAAATGATGGTGGCCACACAAAATATTGACATTTCCCATTTTTACTTAGGGGTGAACTCACTTTTGTTGCCAAGGGTTTAGCTATTATTGCCTGTATTTTTATTTATTTTGAGGGGACAATAAATTTAGACTGACTACTGTTCATTGTGTGAAAGAGTCAATTATGCAGTGTTGTCCTAAGGAAAGATATAGCTAAATGTTTAGTTTATTTACTATATAATAGATGTGAGGGGTGTACTCACTTTTGTGACATACTGTATATATATATATATATATATATATATATATATATATATATATATATATATATATATTACTATTATGTCAATGATAATACAAATTGAATGACATAAACAAAATACAATTGATAAATAAATAAATGATTGATTCACTATATCAACAGGCTCCAAGTTTAATGACTCTTCAACGCTGTAGGGCTCAAGAGAGAATCTGACAATTTAAACTACGTTTAATTTCTTAATTATTTCTTTATTAAAATTTTATACAGGTTTGAGTTAGGGTTAGAGTTTTTTTCTTATTATTTCTTATTATTATCAACTTCCACCAGTTTGTCCTCTTCTCTGCCTTTGCCCTCTCTTTCGTCATCTTCTTTACCACCAGTCATTCTACACACCACCATCCTGTGCTGTCTGGAAACACTCTCACCAACCACTACTTTACAGTCACTGATCTCCTTCAGATTACACCGTCTACACAAGATGTAGTCTATCTGTGTGCTTCTACCTCCGCTCTTATAGGTCACTCTATGTTCTTGTCTCTTCTCAAAGAATGTATTCACTATCGCCATTTCCATCTTTTTTGCAAAATCCACAACCATCTGTCCTTCTACATTCCTCTCCTGGATACCAAATCTGCTCATCACCTCGGTTTCCTGCACCAACATGACCATTGAAATCTGCACCAATGACAACTCTCTCATTTCCAGGGATGCTCATCATCACTTCATCAAGATCCAACCAGAACTTCTCCTTCTCTTCCAGCTCACATCCTACCTGTGGGGCATACCCACTAACAACATTGAACATGACACCCTCCATTTCTATCTTCAGACTCATCACTCTATCTGACACTCTTTTTACCTCCACAACACTCCTAACAAACTCCTCCTTTAGGATAACTCCTACTCCATTTCTCTTCCCATCTCCACCATGATAGAACAACTTGAACCCTGCTCCTAAACTTCTAGCCTTGCTACCTTTCCACCTGGTCTCCTGGACACACAGTATGTCTACCTTTCTCCTCTGCATCATGTCCACTAACTCTCTACCCTTTCCTGTCATAATTCCAACATTCAAAGTCCCGACTCTCAGTCCAACACTAGTGACTCTTCTCCTCTTCTCTCTCTCTCCCTACGAACCTGCCTTCCTCCTCTCCTTCTTCCACCAACAGTAGTCCAATTTCCACCGGCACCCTGTCGGTGAACAGCACCGATGGGGGTCGTTGTTAACCCGGGCCTCGACCGATCCGGTATGGATTTCGTAGGTCTGATTCGCATATTTGATTTGGCAAGATTTTACGTCGGATTCCCTTCCTGACACAGCCCTCTGTATTTATCTGGGCTTGGGACCAGTACAATGAGACCCTGGCTTGGGCCCCCTCGAGGCTACATTAGTTGAAATGGATTGTTGAAGTGAAGTATTTTGTGGGATTTGATATTCTGAGTAAAAGGCCTAATTGGGTGGGCGTGGTCACAATGAGAAGTATATATATATATATGGAGTTACTTCTCTCTCACTATGGCAGTGAGTTACTGAGTGAACAGAGTGAACAGGCAGAAGGAGTGCCAGTCTGAAATTTAAGCACAAAGGTGGTGCTTAGACAAAACCTGTTAGATTGTTTTTGTTTGTTTGTCATTTTGCCCTCGTCCTTGCTTTATTTTCTTTTGTACATTATAAAAGCTTTATTAAAAGAAAATCTCTTCTGGCTTTCCTCCTGTTTTGATGATTCTCTTGTACTTCTTTCTTAAGAGAACCCCGCATTTGCATTTATTTGATTGAATCTTGATCACTGATCTGTACATGCTGTGACAAAGTTTGAGATAGTGTTCTGTCTAGCTACATAGTTATGTGATTTATTGATATACAAGGATTTTTAATGGTCTGAAGCTACATTAGTAAGGTCAATATATCTGATCACAAGTTATGAACCAGATGTTGATATTTCATGTAAAGAAAATGGTCCGGTCTAGCCAGGGTGAGATCATATAATTTCACTTCCTCCCACTCCCCTTCAAGCAGTCTATGATTTAATGTCTAGTTATCTTATGTCTGACGTATCTTTGTACGGATGTAAACCTCTGTTGATTGTACTTCATATGCATTCTTGTGTGATTGCTTGAAATAAACATTTTTAATTTAATTTGTATTATTTTCTTCTAGCCTTGCTACCTTTCCACCTGGTCTCCTGGACACACAGTATGTCTACCTTTCTCCTCTGCATCATGTCCACTAACTCTCTACCCTTTCCTGTCATTGTTCCAACATTCAAAGTCCCAACTCTCAGTCCAACATTAGTGACTTTCCTCTTCTCTCTCTTTCTACAAACCTGCCTTCCTCCTCTCCTTCTTCCACCAACAGTAGTCCAATTTCCACCGGCACCCTGTCGGTGAACAGCACCGATGGCGGTCGTTGTTAACTCGGGCCTCGACCGATCCGATATGGATTTCGTAGGTCTGATTCGCATATTTGATTTGGCAAGATTTTATGTCGGATACCCTTCCTGACACAACCCTCTGTATTTATCCGGGCTTGGGACCGGCACAATGAGACCCTGGCTTGGGCTCCCTCGTGGCTACATTTGTTAACAGATTAGTAAGCCTTATTAATGTGTACAGTTCTTGTAAGACATTTAATAGCATTATAGAAGTCTCACACTGACTTCTGTGTTAATAAGCTTAATAAGAACCCTTTATAAACTTTGTTAGCAGATTATCAAGCATTAATAATGTGTAAAATGCTAGTAAAATATTTAGTAGCATTATAGGTGTCTTGCAAATACCTGATAGTGCTAATGAGAATATTGACTACTCAGTAAGACCATTGTCTACAAAGACCATATTAGTAAACTGGTAGTAAGCTTTACAAATGTGTTAGTAAAGTTTGTTAACCATTTATTGCATGTTTTACAGCACCTTATCTAAAGCGTGATCAAAAATCATGTTAGTAAACTGGTTGTAACCTTGATAAATGAATTAATAAACTTTATTAACCATTTATTGAATGTTTTGCAGCACCTTATCTAAAGTGTGACCAAAAACGATATTTTTCACAGAAGTGCGCATTTTCCCACTACATCTGACGGGCCTTTCTGCAGGAGCTTTTTTTTTTGTTTGTCTTTACCAAACATATTCATCCAAGAATCCCACATAGACGTATCTACACCAGAATGTTCCTTCATCTTGTCACTGAGAGTTCTGAGGCCATCAACTGCCTGGGTGAGTTTTCCCATAGGAGTAGTGCTGTTTGGAGCAAACACCGCCATGCTCAGTGAGGAACACAGGGTATGAGTTACAGAGCGGACGGGGCAGGAGGCAAGCATACAGGAACTGATCTTAACACGTCGTTTTCAGCGGTGATGAGTCCGAGTGACGTTTGGGGTTGTTGGGGAAGGTCTCGTTGTCAGAGTCATTAGGGGAAGGGGAGTAGAGCTGATCAATGAGGGGACAGCAGGGGGTAAAGATGAGGGGGGGTGGAACTTCCAAGAATGGGGAACACGATGATGACGGAGAGGAAAACAAGGAGACAGGTGGTACCTCTCAGGGGCCATCCAAATTCTCTGAATGGATGTCAGGCACGGGGAATCACCATGGTGAGGCTGAAGGGTTGGAGCTTGGCACGCTACTGTTGCAGTGGGACGCCATTTCACCCCGCACTGTTTCTCCCCGGGGCAATGCAGCTGCAGCTGAACAGACCAGTCTGCTGTTCAGGAACTGCACTCAGGGCCGGGTACTGGTCCGGTGGTGGAACTCTCCTGGAGTGCGATACGTGGATTCACGTAGTCCTCTCAGCGACCTTCACTGCCGTCTGTGTGGTCAGGAGGATCTGTTAGAGCCCCATCCAGCACTGATGGTTCCACCTTTGCCTTCTGAAGCTTTTCACCAGAACAAAGTCACCAGGGCTGAGGGAGTGGAGCTGACCATCGGCTGGACACAGGAGGGTAGCAGCCACCGGGGACCAGATGTCTGAAAGAGTCTTAGTGAGATTTACACAAAAGGTCAGGGCATTACCTTCACACAGGGCGTCTCTGGGAGTGGAGCTCTTGGGGGTCCTGGTCCAGTGTTTGGAGGAGCTGCAAAACAGAATCTCAAATTGTCTTAACCCCACCCTGCCCTTTGTACGCATGCGCAAGTGCATTAATAAAGGAGGAAAAGTTTTAATAAAAGAGGAATAACTTTAGGCCAAGAGAGGCCAGTTTCTTCACAACACTTAGCTAGTTTGTTCTTCAGAGATCCTTGCTCAACTGCTGACTGATAAGGACATAAACAGTGAAACTAGCAACAGTTAAAATAGCATCCATCATTCCCCCATTTGACGCTTGGATCAGCCATGCGCCATTTTAGAAAGGGCTGAGGGCAGGTATGGTTAAACATCACAGCCAAACCGGCCACCAGGTGTATGCAGCTTCATCCTGCAAACAGAGGTGCACGTCCAGAGGGGAAGTCAGCAGGAGACTGCTGAGGAACTATGAAAGAGAGAACACACACACACACAAAAAGAGGAAAATAAAGAGGCCATAAATATTCTGATTGTGCTGTAGCTTTATGACAGCACCTGCGTTTCCTGTAGAGACGGGATCCAGAACTGTTAGGGTTAATCATTAATTCACACACAGCTACCTATGAGGGGAGCAAAAGGTAATTCAAAAGATCAGACTCAAGGATATGATGTAAAATAGGCTGCTGTCAGATTTCAGGAATCCACAGTGGCTCCACAGAGCGCTGAAACAGTTAACAACCCGGAATGCGTAACAAAAACAATTGTAAACGGTGACGGACTGTTTAGACTGTACGCAAAGTGATGAGACAGTAGAGGCGCGGTCTCTGCTGTTTCATCTGGTGTTACGCCCCATTTGGTCTAGGGGTCCAGGGCCTAACATAAATGTAAATTAAAGAAGAAATGTGTAACAAAACACAACAAATGTCTCCATAAAAAGTATAACAATATTTATTTACAAGAACAAAACAACCAAACAATAGCTAAGTGAAGACCTGTTGATCAAACCTGTGTTTAGTTTTCTTTGTGCAACACACATTTTGTTTTGCTAGTATTGGTTGATGCTGGCATTCGTCCTGTTTTATGGGTAGTATTTAATTCGTTTGGGGGTAGCATTTGTGGGAGTGGCTACCAATTGATATTTTGTGCGGCTTGCACTGCTGTATTTGTGTACCTAACTTTCTGTGTAAATACCCTCTTGGGATAGACTTCTTTGGGGGAAGAAGTTTTATTTTAAGTAGGGGGGTGTTACGGCTGTGGCCGTATTTGGTTTTGTCCTTTCTTTTTGGTTCTGTGGATTTTTTGTCAGAGTGGGACTTCTTTGTGTTTTTTGGATATTTGTGTCTTTTGTGTCAATTTCTTTCAGGTGTGGTGCTGGAGGGCGTGGCTCCCCATTGGTCCAAGCCGAAGGAGGGAGCCATCAAAACCACCATGTGGACCTCCAGACCATGAGAAGGGAGCTGGGCTGCAACCTGTCTCCACTGCAGCTCTGTGATCTTCTCCGCCTGTTTTGATTTGTGCGCACTTTGTAGTTTCTTTGGTATTTTGGTTTAGGTCCCACTCTGTTGTTTAGTTTAATGTTTGTTAATTTAGGTGAAGCTGTAGGGGTGAACTGCCATTTTCTTTAGCATGTTTTCTCCTGTTTCTGTTAGTCCAGGGAGGTTAGTGTTTGTCATTCTTTTACTGTTTCTTTTACAGGTAAGCTCCCTGGGTTGAGTTAGTTTGTGTTTTGTTTGTTATTTTGGCCTTGGTTCACCCTGAAGCCTTTTGCTTCACTTTTAGTTTTTGTTAGGGGTGTTTTGTATTGTAAATAAATGTGTTATTTTTTAATGGAGACATTTGTAACTTTGTTACACATTTCTCATTTAATTGACCTTTATGTTAGGCCCTGCACCCCTAGACAACATAAGGCGTAACACTAAGTGGGATTGAACGTTGCCAATAATTTGGTTGCCTCGATGCTCTAGCATAGACTGGTCGTGCTGCCACCTCCTGCAAGTTTCATCTCAGCGATCCAGAAGACTTCGGTGGATTCTTTCTGGACTGGTCACCACTGGCTGAGGTCTGCTGTCCTTTACCTTCCAGTCGATGAAAATGGTCAGGGACTGGTTGATATATGCTCACGTGTGGCGGCTTTTAGGCTGAGGACCGTTCAGCGCCTCCTCTACCATCCAGATCTGCCATGGACAGATACTGCCCGTCTGCTGCTGAGGAAATCCGGTAACCTGGGGTATGACAAACATCTGTTTCTGGTCCAACATGCACACCTGAATTTGACAGGAATTTTCCCGTTCTACCTGTCCGTCCTGCACGCTTGGAGACTCCTGGTTTGCAAGAGAGGCGCTGTTTTATCTCCTGGACTGTGGCTGTTTGAAGAACCGCTGTTTGGCAGTATCCTCCTCTCCTCCCAAACATTGTCTTCTGCAACCATGGGCTCTAAACTAAGGGAGCATGGCTCCTGAACACACCCACTGCTGAGCTGGCTGCGGCTGCAGGGGTTCATTCTACCAGAACGCTACAGAAGACAGTGGATGAGGTCTGCCAGTCTCTACCTGAGAATCTGCAAAGCTTTGTGAGGGACCCTACAGCTGTTTCCCAATGGATGGATGGATGGTATGGATTTTCCTTTCCGCCCTTGCAGGTCTCTCCATCCTGCGACATGAGGAGAGATGACGGAAATAAGCTGCTGTCCTGGACGTCCCCACAGCTTGGGAATTTGGAGACTCTGGGAAAGAAGGCCCTTTACCTTGTGTCCGTCAAGGTCTCTAACATACGCTCCCTTGCAGACGTCAGAGTGTCAGGGTGGACTGGATTTTTTGGCAACGGGTCTTCCCCGAGGGGTTGTTGGAGATCCCTGTACAAAGCTCCTGTTGAAAAACGGGCAGGTGACCTCCAGTGGAGGGTGGTACATGGGATCATAGCCACAAACAGATATCTGACACACGTCAATCCTGGCACAGGGGATGGGTGCCCGTTTTGTTCCGTCAGCGAGTCGGTGGTTCATTTGTTTGCTGAATGTCAGCATCTGAGATAAGGCCGGATCTAGGCATGGGCAAGGTGGGGCAATGCCCCCCCAAATTTCAGGACTGCCCCCCCAAACTTGACGCCATGCAAACAAGAAAAACAGAGCGCTCTCTGCTCTCTCTGGCTCCCATTCAAATTAGCTAACAGGTTGCTAGTGCTGATTGGTAGATCCAAAGGAGGGCGTGGCCTCTCGCTTCACTCGGGTCCTCCTCTCTCACTCCGTCACTCACGCGCACACAGACTCAGCGACAGAGACGTGGTTCTCAGCAGCTGAGCTGGGCAGAACTGTTTAGAAGTTTTTATCTGCTGTTTGTCGCTGAAATGACTCGTTTAACCGTCATTTTAACTCCTTCTTGTCCTCATCTGTTGCTCTCTTTGTTGTAGTTTGGAGGAAAAAGCGAGAGTTGACAATGTTCAGGTTTCAGGTTGCTAAAGCTAGCGCTGTTTGTAGCAGTGAAGCTAACAGTACCGGAGCATTAGCTGTGTTTGAGATGGCTCGCCTGGGTCGTCGGTGAGAGCAGGCGGCTGCAGGCGGAGAAAGGCCCCTGAGATGAAGGCGGACAATGGGACTGAATGAGAACCGGAGGTTGGGGTTGTCTTTGACATTCCGTTGAATTTCAATATGCCTCTCCTCCTTAGTATAAACTTTAATATTAAATGTTTTATAATATATTTTTTAACATTTGTCCGTGGACAACAGATAAAAAATAGCTGCTCGGTTAATTTAATGTCCATTGTCACAGAGAAATAAATAAAATCGAAATAAAAGTTAATTTTTAAAGGCAACAATAGCATATAAGTGATTATTTGAAATCTTGTTCGTTTTTACATCAGTTATTTACTATTATGTAGCCTATTACTAAAAAAACAAACTTATGTCTATAAAGAAAATACATTATGATTTTTAAAGAATTATCCTGATGTTGCTGAATAATATTTAGTGTACTGAGTAATTTATTGATTGATTGATTGTTTATTTAAGACAGGGACAGCATATATTGATAAAACATTTAAAAATGCACATATATAAGATTATAGCCTTTCAAGCCAATTTCTAATTTCCTTTAGTCCCTTTAAAAAAAAATTAAAAGTTGATGATCTGTACTAAAAGAACAAATTAAATCAATACAGAAAGGATACAAGACAACAGCAGAAACAGAAACAACAGATGGAGTTGTCAATTAAAAAAATAAAACAGCAAATTCATAAAATGTAGAAGCAACTATTAAGAAAAAAAGTGGAAAAAAGGAAACAATAGGTGAATAGATGATACAGAAAAACAAAAACATAACAAAAAGACAATAAAAAATAAAAAAAGAATAATTTTTAAGGATTTTGTAAATTAAAATTGAGTCATTGTATTTGACATAATTATCCCAGACATGTTATAAACTCTAAAAACAGGATTTTTATCCGAGGGGGACTTTTTAGGGGCTTGGGAGGATTTTACACTGCAACCACTTAGTATCACTAAACTTGCCCGCCCTGATATTCTGTTTGCACCCCCAACAGGGGCTGGCTAGATCCGGCCCTGATCTGAGAGGTCTTTTTTCTATTTTTCGGGTGTTGTTTGAGGGTTTGGGGGAACAGTTTGCTTTGTTTTGTTTCAATTAGGGCCCGAAATACCAGGCTAAGAAAAAGAGTGTGCACACACGCCTTAATTTCCTCTCGGCTGAAGCCAAGCTGGCAGTTTGGAGGTCCCAGAAAAACCGGATCCAGGGAACCGGGTCAGACGATGTTTTGCGTTACTTTAGGGGGCGTTTGGGGGCACGTTTGGGGTGGAGTTCAGTTTGTAGCAGTCAAGGCCCCCAAATGGAACAATTTGTGTTTCCAGACCCTGGAACAAGAATTCACTCCCTAAGTAACTGACTAATTAAAGTGTCGACTCCCCCTCCCCTACAAGAAACCATTTGTCTTAAAACCCTGGAAGATAACATTCACATCCCGGTACAGGTGTCATAAAACTCCTCTCTGGAGAGCAGGAGGGCTGCATCTGGAGCCATATCTGATGGTCGGGTGATGGTACTGCATATCACGGGAAGAAACATCCCGCTTTCTTCACAAAGCTCTCTTTGAAGCTAATCAACAAAATTTACAATCGTTGACATGTGACATTTTGCAGGTTCCCTGAAAGCGATGGGAAACTTCTCTGCCACATATATAAAAAAAAAAACTTTGAAGTGCACCAAATGTTTGTTAAACATGCATTCCTTGTTTCTTTGTTTCAAGTTAAATACACTCATATTTGTTGTTTTACCTAAAAGTGATGCATGTTTATGTGAAATAGGGTTAAGATAAAGAGTTTCTCTCTTTCTTCCTTTTCTTTTATTTTGGTTTCATATATGTTTTTTTTTTTTTATTATTATTAAATTCTTTTTATATATATCATCTTTTAAATGTGATATCAACTTACTAGTCACGTGTTAGAATGAGACATTCTTATAAAAAGGGTATAATGTTTCTTTTATTTTTCTTGTTAAGAAGTGTTTTTCTTTAAGACCTCATATCTGCACCAAAGACACAGGATCAGGTAATATGAGATCATTTAAATTAGGAAAGGTCGTAAATTTTACTCCAATCAATCTGATTGGTTACCTCTCAGCCAATCCCTGTGAAAAATCCTCTCTCAGGGCCAGAAGAAGTTGGTTAGAACAGATACACACAGAATGAGGAGAAGAACAGATGAAGAACAGATGAAGAGTAGATGAAGACAAGCTACAACTTACAAGCTACAGAGACAGACAACTTAGAACAAAGGAGAAAACTTTAAACATTTTAGAAGTTCCGAGAGGAGAAAACTTCTGCGTATGCTTAGAGTTTTTGTGCAACCTTTTTCTCCAATTAATTTCGTAAATAGAACCTTCAAGTCATTTTAACTTTCGTATAGAATCTAATTTTTCTTTTTCTCTAATTCTTAGCGACCAAATAATTAATACGTTTTTTTAGCCCGGCCAGCTTTGAAACTTTTAATATTGGTTGCTACCTTTTTCCTTTTTGTGGACAACTTATCCTCGACCACCTGAGACAAAGCTAACAGAACTTGAGCAGAATTGAACAGAATCTTCCTGTGGGTCAAGATTCATCTCCTGCACCTGGCTGGGATCTCGGACAGATCCACACCTCGGAGCTCTCCATCGAACGGGGATCTCCACCTGGGTTTGCTGGATCCAACGGTACCAGACCTTCAGACCGCGGTGAGGGGTTCTCCTGCTCCAAAAAGTTGCTGTTTGTGGTCAGAGTTAGTTGTCTGCTCATTTAGAATCTTAGATGCTAAATTCCTCCTTTTCACATTATAAACACCTCCTCTCTGCTCTCCTAAAACGTTTATTCCATCTTAGAATATACATTTACACACACACACACACACATCCTCAGCCTAATTTACATAATTTTACTTTGTTTTATTCTTTATTTTATCTTTCATTATTATTTTTGCTAATTACTGAAAGTTTGCTTCTATCTTTTACCTCTAAAAGTTATAATCAATTCTGTGCTTTTATACTCAATAATCCTGTTTGTTAATCCAATTTTATACAATAAATAATCATTGATGTACCGTCGTTGTTTTGTCTCTTAATTTTCAAAGTTCATTGAAGACGTCCCTTCAAAGAGTAAAGACATTTACTACTGAAGTGAGAGACTTATTAATTATTACTTATTGATTAGAAGTAGGGCTGCTCGGTAGCGCAGTGGTTAGCGCTCTTGCCTCACAGCGAGAAGGCCCCGGTTCGACTCCTGGCTGGGACCTTTCTGTGTGGAGTTTGCATGTTCTCCCCGTGCATGCGTGGGTTTTCACCGGGGACTCCGGCTTCCTCCCACCGTCCAAAAACATGCTTCATAGGTTAATGGGTGACTCTAAATTGCCCCTAGGTGTGAATGAGAGAGTGCATGTGTGTGTGATTGCGGCCCTGTGACAGACTGGCGACCTGTCCAAGGTGTACCCCGCCTTCGCCCTTCAGTAACCGGGATTGGCTCCGGCACCCCCGCGACCCCGAAAGGGAAGAAGCGGCCAAGAAGATGGATGGATGGATGGATTAGAAGTAGCAGATGATCATTAATGAGTAATGTTTTCCTTCATTACGAAGGTGGTGCCCCGAGGTTAATTTGATACAATTTTCAATTAATAAAATTAATAATTTCAATTAGATTTGGAGTTATTAATATTTCATATTCACCCTAAAATACTACAAGTTTTATAAACATATTAATTATGTTGCTGAGTTTAAAAATGTTTCATGTTCTGTTAGCGGAGACTCTTTGGTGTTGAATTTTTTAAGTTTTGAAATGTTTGTTTTTCCCTTGCTTATTTCGTTTTCATTCTCTGTTCATGTAAAATTTAATTTGTAAAATGCTGCTCGATATTAAAGGTGTTTTCCAACTCAGCTCTTTCTTACTTTCTTTCTTTCTTTCTAAACTTAACCTGTTCCCAACAACCTTATTTTTTCTTTTTTTTTTTTTACAACCTCAGTAATGATGGACAGAGAAGAGGAGCTAAGGTTTTGCTCTATCCTTACAGTTTCTGTTTTCTTTTCTATACTTGTTGCTTTCATAGCAGTCATCACTTTGCACATCTGTTGTATTTCTCGTTTCTCAGACTCATTTCCCACATTTTCAAATACATTTCCATTATGTCCAACATTGCACATCACTTGTCTGCACCTTCTTTCACTTGTACGTCACTTTTCTATTTTTTAAACCAAACCTTCTCCCAGCTTTTGAAGCTGATTTTTGATCAATTAATCTCCTGCAGGAAATTCAACCTTGTTACACCAATAAGACAGAAAATTCACATGCATGTGTAAAACTGCATGTGTGTGTGTGTCAGGATTCCCCCATCAGGCACCACATCTGACCACCAGAGGGAGCCCTCACCTGAGTACTGACCCTGCACTCCCTCTCCACTCTTAGCAGTCTCTCCCTCAGCCAGATCTCAGCTGTTCCCAATCCACCTCATCACCACCAGTATATAGTCTGCCTGCTGTCACCACCTCATTGCGAAGTCTTGTACTGCATGGCATACATTTCTGAGCGTTTCTCCTTGTTTCATTTCCTGGTTTTTGATCTTTGCCTGTCTCCTCGGTTACCTGCCTGCCTCCTACCTCGACCCACACCTGGACTCTGACCACGCTTATGTCTTGCCCTAGTCCAATAAACCATTTGCTTATGGATCCAAATATCCCTGCCTCTTCATCACAGTGTGTGGTGTGGGTGTGTGGGAGGTCAAAGTTTGTGGCTGTGTGTGTGTGTGCACATCATACATGACCTTAGGTTCTGCAGTGGTGGATCCCAGTGTCGACGTGTCGTGCAGAGCTCCACCTCTCCTTACCCCTCAGTCCGATGGTGAACGTTGTAGGGGCCGTGGAAATGTCCACTGCCACGCTCACCGTGGTTGGGACGCCTTCTAAAGTTTCGATGTCGTCTTCTGTGTCCGCTGTGTTTTTTTTCTCAGGGCAGTTAGTTCTTCACTCAGTGTTCAGGCTTTCTACAGTAGTAGCAGACATCTGACTGTTGGGGAGGAGCTGGAGCGGAGGCAGCCTCCAGCTGAGGGTGGTCTGCAGCACCACGCTGAAAAAGG
>NC_050521.1:14116803-14123827 GCF_002922805.2 Oryzias melastigma
TACAAAAATTACTTATTTGTCTACTCAGACGCCGCTGTTAGACCCGATCTGCTCTGGTTCACAAAGACTTCCCTGTTTAAAAATCACAATATTCAGAACCATATTTTTTTCTTTCATTAACATCATTAACTTGGACTTCACGCCAGGATTCTCCTCTTTATTTTCAACGTTTCCCATGTTTACTGGTCTCCTGTATAATAAACTCACAACTTTTGGTCTGGTATTACCTGATAAGAAACTTATCAAATTCACAGAATACTCCTTCGATCTAGCCGTAGTTCGCAAAAGCAATTACCTAATTACGTATTTTATGCACAAGTAAACCTTGCGTTGGTCTCGTTTAATTATCGGTCACAGTCTACTGGTCTCCCAAAATAAACTTACAACCTTTGGTCTGGTCTCAACTGATAGTAAATTACCAAATTCACAGAAAACTTCTTTGATCTTGCCATAGCTCACAAAGGTATTACCTAATTACATATTTTACGCACAAGTAAACTTTACGTTGGTCTTGTTTATTTATGGTCACAGTTTAATCCCTGGTCTTGGTAGACGTCTTTACCTCACAGGCTTTAGTGGGAAACAACCCCCCCTTTTTTATAAACAACCAAAATCAGTGGCGGTTCTACACTGAATTACTCCCCGGACGAGACCCCCCGCCCCCCTCCCCAACTGAATTTTGTTTGTCCGTTGCCATGTTTTCCTAGAATTACAATTGAAAACAACATACAACAGACATTTAACACAATGCTGTGCAGGATAATAACAGTTATCAGTACGTACTATAATACAAATATACTTTATAAATAAAACTATATGAGGACATATGATGGTTAAAAAAACATCCATGATTTGAACATTTAAATGACCATATTAATCTCTACTCCAGAGAAGAAAAATCAGTCATGTTGCTCTTCAATCCAATGTTAAAAACATGTTTAGTTATGACATCCAAAGTCTACCAGCCATATTAGATTTATACCAGCTCAACATTTGTCTAATAAAGAAGTTGTATGTTTATCAAAACCGTTATTCCCTTAATTTTGAACTTTTCTCTGAACCTTTAGATAAACACACACCTTAAGCATCAACTTTTCATCAAAGCCCTAAGGTATATTTCTAGTCATTTTTTAATGTCTTTAACATTTTTTTAAGAAATTGACTTTGTTCAAATCACAAATGTTTTTTTCAATCATAGAAGAGTAAAGATTAAAACTAGTTAAGAACAGTAAAATAATTATTTTAAAGGTTTTTTTAATGTCATGCATATAAAAACATGCTTAATATGTGCAACATTTTTGCATAATTGTGTCTAATACTGATCAGTGTTGTTGAGAGTCACAATGAAATGGAGCACCAAATGAGTGTGTGTTTGTGTTGCTGGGGTCAGTGTGAGCAAATACTAGAAATTCCCAGCACACCTGAATGCAGCAATAGCGAGTTCTTAATGCAAGTGCATACGTGCGGAAATTCCACGCAGCCCCTGAACGCACCTCGTGCCGCGGTGAATGTGACTATTAAATCCATTAAATCAGCGCAATAAAGTCCTGATTAAATATTTTGAATCAACTCTGGGATGGATGTTTGTGGTGACCAGCAGTGGAGGAGAAGCAGACTCCATCATGTTGTGTTTGAGCCTCAGAGATGAAAAACATTGACTCACCTGTCAAAGTCAAAGAGCTTTTCTGACCGCCAAATAAAGTTTAACTCACGTTTGGAGGTTGTTATTTTAGAGGTCCGCCTATATTGAAACATGGGTTATAGAATGTCATGTTATGACTGACTTAAAAATAAAACATTCTACAAAGTAGACCCCGCCCTCCTTCCTCATCCGTCCTCTTCGTTTAGGAGAGACCCGCAGCTGAACTGCCCCTCCGCCCCTCCCTCTCTCTAAACACCTGTCCGTTTCCTGCTCAGCGGACAGGGGCGCCTGCACCAGCAGAGGGCGCTAATTCGCTGATTTCAGGCCGTTCAACACATGACAGGTAGTAGACGATCATAGCTGCGCAGATTATTTTTTCCTCCCAGTGGCGAGATGCCGCCCCCTTTGAATCGGCTCCCCGGGCAGCTGTTCGTATTGCCCGTGCCTAAAACCGCCACTGACCAAAATTATTACAAATAAAAATACCCAAGGATCCACGAACACTGTTTTTAGGATTATTACCAACAGATGTGATACGAACAGAGGACAGGTATCTGTTTAAGGTCCTGATAATGGCTTGCAAAAAAACCATAACAATGAACTGGCTGAAAAGTGAACTTTTGAAACTGGAACAATGGAAAGACATTATGGAGGAATTTTTTTCTATGGAAAAAATGACATTTCATCTTCGGTTAAAGGTGGATAAATTTAATCTCCAATGGAGAAAATGGAGGCATTTTACAGCCCTCTCAAACTTTAAGGCTTGGACCTAAATTGTAGTTTAACCCCACTGGTTCTACTTTGTTTTCTTGTTTTTTGTATGTTTACTATTACTATCATTTTAATTTGATTGTAGTATTCAAGAATGTTCTTTCTCTATGTGTGCAAAATGCTAAATAAAAATTATATATATATAAAAAAAACTACAACAACACTTTCCACTCTTGTTTATTATAGTCAACTTCCGGGTTCGAGTGAACGCTGGCGCATTTTGGCTGCCGCTGCTCCCTGGACTCGATTGAAATATTTTCCAAGTTCCCGCGCTACTGTGGACAAAGTTATTGGTGCCAACGCGCATTATTTCCACAGCTATAGCTTTCTCGAAACTAGCCGCAGTCTGTCACCCAGTCAGTTAAATTTAAAGTTTAGCTAAGCTCTTATGCCGTGTGTGAGCTAACGTACCTGCAGCGTTCTCCAACGGCTTCTACAATGTGGATCAACTGTGTTTGGATTCTACCCGCCTTGATCATCCTGTCTTTTTTCAAGCATCCACTGACAGCTCTGCTCCAGTACTCAGCCGCTGACTTTGCTAGGCTTCGCTCTTCTCCACTCAACTCACCACTGCCAGTGCTGCTCCAGCACCTGGACATTGTACACCAGCCCCGTTGGAGATACATTCACCGCGGCTCTTGTCGGATCTTCCACGATGACAACTTGATGACAACCCCATCAAGGCATTTTGGTCCTCCGCTCGCCGCCCAAAGAGAAACTCTGGTCGTCACGGCGATCCCAACAACTTGGCTCATCTACCTCGGGCGGCTACTGCCAAGCTCTCCAGCACCACCACCAACTTTGGTCTTCTAAACATCCAGTATCTCACGAGCAAGGGGCATCTCGTCCAAGATCTTCTCCTCGACCACAAGCTGGATTTTATGTGCCTTACAGAGACTTGGCAGCAGCCAAATGACTTCACCTCTCTGAACGATGCCACACCTCCGGGGTTTGTTTACCTCATGGCGCCGGCCGCGGAGGAGGTCTCGCGATGATCTATCGCGAGAGTTGGAAGATTACTCCCGTGACTGTCCCCGCCTACGAGACTTTTGAGGCTACTGTCTGCCAGCTCTCTGGCCCAGCTCCGAATATCATTGTTGCTCTCTACCGCCCCCCCAAAGTCAAATGTAAATTTTATCACTGACTTTTCTGCTTTACTTACTCATATTTCCACTCTCTCACCTAATATAATAATTCTAGGGGATTTTAATATTCAGATGGACAAAATGAATAACTCTCTCACTAAAGAATTAGTTTCCTGTTTGGACAGCTTTGGTTTGACTCAACATAATCATTTTCCCACCCATATCAAGAGTCATGTATTAGATCTTGTCTGCTGCTCAGGTGTCACACGTGTGAACTGTAAACCAGACCCCCTCCCTTTCTCTGATCATATGCTATTATCTTTCCACGTCAATCTCAAAATTTTCAGATCCAAGCTTCCACGGACCATATCCTTCCGTAAAACTCAGGACATTAACCTGGACCATCTATACTCACTCATCAATAACCTGCCCGGCACTGATAGTCTCTCCACTCCTAATGAACTGGTTTCCCATTACAATTGCAGCCTCCATAATCTTCTTGATATTATTGCTCCAGTTAAATCCAGGTCTATTTCATTCATTGTTTCTGCACCCTGGTTTACCCCCAACCTCAGGCAACTTAAAGCAAAAGGACAACAATTAGAAAGACTCTACAGGAAAACTGGTCTCACTATTCATAAGGACATGTATGCTAGCCATATTCACCACTATCAAGATGCCATATCCAAAACCAAAGCAGAATATTTCTCTCGCTTAATAAATTCATCAGAAGGCAATTCAAGAGCTCTATTTTCCATTCTCTCACGTACAACAACCTGCCCGAATTCACTCCCTCCTCACTTATACTCCTCTGATTTCTGTAACACCCTGGCATCATTTTTTTCCTCAAAAGTTCACCATATTCACCAGCAGCTTAAACCTATCTCTGCTTCAAGCACAATGTCGCCAGTTCTTTTCTCCCCACATCAGCCACTCTCAGAATTTACTCTGCCTTCAGTACAGCAAATCAATGAACTCATTAAAAATCCAAAACCACCTCCTGTCAGCTCGATCCAATTCAAACCGTTCTGGTCAAGGCTGCTCTTCCCTCCTTATCTCCTCTCATTATAAATATCATCCACGCCTCCCTCAAAACTGGAACCGTTCCTCCTGCTTTCAAAACAGCAGCTGTCACCCCCATCCTCAAAAACCAGGATCAGATCCCACCACTCTCAATGATTTCCGCCCAATCTCAAATGTTCCATTCGTTTAAAAAATCCTTGAAAGAGCTGTCGCCTCACAACTCCATACCCACCTCTCTTCCAATAATTTATATGAAAAATTCCAGTCTGGCTTCCGTCAACTCCACAGTACAGAAACAGCCCTCCTTAAGATCACCAATGACCTCTTTCTCGCTGCAGACTCTGGTTTAGTTTCCATTCTCCTCTTGCTTGATCTGACTGCTGCCTTCGACACCCTCTCTCACCCCATCCTACTGGAAAGACTCTCAAACATCGGCATCTCTAACATTCCCCTCAGCTGGTTCCAGTCATGTCTCTCAGACCGCACCCAATTAATCCAACTAAAATCCTTTACTTCTTCAACAGTCTCAGTCACAGCAGGGGTTCCCCAAGGCTCTCTCCTGGGACCCCTGCTATTCATCATTTACCTTCTCCCCCTTGGTCAAATCCTCTGTAAACACAACATTCACTTCCACTGCTTTTTGCGGATGACACCCAGCTCTACTTTTCCTCCAAGCCTGATGCCACTCTCCCTCCTGCCTCCCTCTCCGATTGCCCCCTTAAAATAAAATCCTGGTTCACTGCAAATTTCCTTAAACTAAACAGTAGTAAAACCGAACTTCTCATCGTAGGAACCAAGACCACCTTAAAAAAGCTCCATAACTTCTCAATTTCCTTTGATAACAGCCCCATCCTCCCCTCCCCACAGGTCAAGAGTCTGGGTGTCACCCTTGACAGCACTCTCTCATTTACTGCCCATATCAATAACATCACCCGGATCGCCTACTTCCACCTCCGTAACATTCGCAGTCTCCATCCCTCCCTCAGTCCACACTCCACAGCTGTTCTAGTGCACAGTCTCATCACCTCCCGTCTGGACTATTGCAACTCCCTTTTATCTGGACTCCCCTACAAAATTCTACGCAGACTTCAACTTCTTCAAAACTCTGCCGCCCGGATCATAACACAAACCCCCACCACTTTTCACACCACACCTGTCCTGCAGCAGCTCCACTGGCTGCCAGTACCTCAACGGATCAACTTCAAACTCCTTATACTGACATCCAAAGCCCTTCACAACTTCGCCCCTCCATACATCTGCGACCTCATCCATGTTGCCACTCCTGCCCGGGTCCTCAGGTCTTCCTCCTCTCTTCAGCTGGTTGTACCCCCTTATCTCCTCATCACCATGGGGAGCAGAGCATTCAGCCACTCTGCCCCCCAACTCTGGAACTCCCTTCCCTCGGATCTGCAGAACATCCACTCACTCCCTCAGTTTGCCAAAAACCTCAAAACTCACCTCTTTAGACTGACATTTCCACCCTAATTAATTGAATTTTTACTACTTTTTTAAGTTTTATGACTGTCATTTCTTTTTTTTTTTGTTTGTTTGTTTTTTTTAAGCTGTATACTATATTTTGTTTTTATCTGTAAGGCGACCTTGGGTGCCCAGAAAGGCGCCATATAAATAAAATGTATTATTATCATTATTATTATTATTATTATTAATACTAGAACTTCTGATGTTTGATTTATTTCCTTTGTTTTTGAATCTAACATTAAAATGTATCAAAGTTGGACTTTCAATCAAATTAGGAAGTAATAAATAATAGTTATTTATTCATTAAGGAATCATTGATTCATATTTTCAGTGTTTTTTTTAGACAACTTCTGGTCTGGAACCTCACAACTATCCAGAAACACTGAGAGAGATGAAATGATGATTTGAAGAGGTTTTTCAAAAAGTGATCAAATGAAGAATAGTTATCAGAGTGACTGTAAAAAGAGGAAGAGACAAAGAAAAGAGAAGGGTATTTCCGTTCAAAGTTCGTTTGAACAAACTTTATTGAACAGGGTTCAGCACATGTGGACAGAGAAGACACTAGCATGCACACAATTCTCCGTGTTGTTTGGAATATGTTTCTGCTTATATCATAAGTCAAAGGTTGCATCGCCGGTACGTGTTGACATTTTAATTTGTAACTTTTGACTTTAATGAAAGAAATATGTTTATCATTTAATTATTTTGAGTTTGTACACTAATGCTAGACATAAACCTTTGTTGATTGTATTGATTATTTACTTTCAGTTTCACCCTTTTGAATGTCATTAAACCTGCTGACAACGCCCGACGGTCTCCAGAGTCGTGATGTGAGAAAGGTGTTCAAAGCTACTGCATTCTACATGCATGAAACAGCACAGTGAAACGGCGGCATCCGGATGTGACGAAGATAACGCAGTTGTGGTGCACTAGAGTGAAGCTGACCACTACTACGCCTCAACACAGCACGGCATACAGCAGTGATCCAGCAGCCATCACCTAGTCAACTCCACCATGTCCAACA
>NC_050521.1:14132927-14134940 GCF_002922805.2 Oryzias melastigma
AAGTTCCAGCTGCATCACTGCTCCTGAACACACTTTTCTGTCTGATTTCAGGTTGGAGGGCTGCAGTTTGTCAGAGATCAGCTGTGAAGCTCTGAGTTCAGCTCTGAAGAAGAACCCATTTAATCTGGCAGAACTGGACCTGAGCGAGAACTGGAAACTGAAGGATTCAGGAGTTGTTCATCTGTGTGGTTTTCTGGAGAGTCCAGACTGCAGACTGCAGACTCTGGGGTAAGACTCCATGTTTCTGTTGTGTTCACATCAATATGATGACAAAGTTGTGTTGACACTAAACTGCAGACTTGAGGCTTACACTTCCTCATCACTTCCTTCTTCTCTCTGCTTTGATCTGAATGTGAAATCTAAATGGTCAGAAAATATGTTCAGTTAGCCACGCCCATCAAACAATCTTCAACTAATCAGCCACGCCCACATCGCTGTACCATGAGACGTGTCAGAAGGAGAACATTACCGGCTCTCCTTAAACAGATAAAAGTGAAAGAGGTGTAGAAGATGCTGTCATCCATTATCCATCCATCTATCATCCATCACTTCTTGGTTTGTTTCAGTTTCTTTGTTGAGAAGATTTCTAAAGTCTGGTTTATACTTCAATGTGATTCATAATCGCTCACCTTGTAGTGGTCACTCGGCCATCGGACCAGAATGTAAGTGCTGCAGAATGTAACACCTGCTGGTGGTGTCACACGCGACTGAAATCTTACGCCCAATGTGCCATAGCATCATTTAACTTGAATTCCTTTCACCGATTACAGTACGCAGAAAACTTTTAACACTGAAAAGGATGAAAACTTACTGAAGTAGTATAGAAATTAAGACCTTCAGACACAGAGAAACCGAGAGAGTGAACAACTAGATAGAAAAGCAAGTTAGTGGAAAGATATTGCTTATATTTTATATCTTGCAGCACTCCAGAATTATATTTGTCTCTTTTTTTAATTTATATTTTATTTCTCACCTTTTTATTGCCTAACACTATTTAGTGTAGGATCGCATCACGTCTCCCTTCACCTTTCATGTGTCTGCGCATTCACAGGTGCAGCAAGAGTGTGAGGAAGATGTTCGCTGGGGACAATTGCATCGCTTGAAAAGTAGAAACCCCTCTCAGAAGTTCATCACAGGTTTTGTGGACAGTCACAGCCAACATTAATATGAACTAGACCGGATGATTGTGGATGTGACTGATGTGATGACCGATCACTCTGAAACATATAAACATGACTTAAGCTGCCAGTAATGGGATAACATCTGCAGATGCATTAGATTAACTCATCTCTTTTATCACCTGCTCAAATAGAGAGAGTGTTCTCCATGAACAACCACTGGTATGAGGTAAATGTAGCAGATCATAATCTGTGACATCAGCAGTCAGGACTCGTATTTATCCCAAAACCATTAAAGCATAGAAGTACTATTCCACCTAAAGCTTCCATCCTGCTGGAATCTTTTTGCTGGAACTCCAAACACACAGTGGATGGAGATGGATTTACAGATATTATAGACCAGGGGTCTCAAATTATTGTCCCGCGGGCCAACTGTGGCCCCCAGGATGATAATTTGTGACTCCCGTCTTAATATGAAAGATTAATGTTAATGTGGCCCGCAAGATTGAAATGAATGACACTTGCAGTGTGCAGAGCTGAATGAACCGATCACAGTGAGGTATATGACTCTGGAGGGCGGGACATCAGCCGGCTGTCCAGTACCTCCTCACTCATTCATTCATTCATTCATTCCTCCAGTCAGCTGGGTGGAGGAGGAGCTGTGAAGCTGCTGAAGGTGCTTTCATATCGAACGCAATTTGCGCAACAAATCCGCATGCCCCGCCCCTCCTTCACCGCGTGGCAAATTTGCTGCTCGCCGCTTGTCAAAAAAAGTGTTTCTGCCACCATGCCGCGTGTGGGAGGAGCTACCAGCTGTGTCTGTGGATGTCTCTCTTAGAATGAATAGGAGACACATACGATGTTGAGGAATACATTTTTTTTTTTTAACTATCCT
>NC_050521.1:14151358-14156983 GCF_002922805.2 Oryzias melastigma
ACGCCTGAAGCACTTTGCCTGGTACTCCGTCGGGACCAGCAGCCTTCTTTGGGTTCACTGTTTGGAGCACCCGTCTGACGTTGTGCTCTTGCACAGTGATTGGAGGTGTCCTGGGGGGTGGTGGGGTTGGGGGTGGTGCTGGAGCAGAGGGGTGTTGTTGTGGGAGTCCATGGCGAGCAAAGAAGCGGTTCAGCTCCTCTGCTTGGGCAGCATCTGGTGTTGCTGTGGACACCTCACATCCTCTGAAGTTGGTGATGTCATGGATGCCTTTCCTTTAAGGACACAGGATCCTTGATGCAGTACACATTGATATCTGCTTTGATAAACACAACCTCATAGAAAACATCGACAAGGAACAGTGGAATCCTCCCAAATTCCCTGGAATCCTCCCAGAGTTTTGGCAAGATGGCAATGCATGGCAGTGCAGCGGCTTTTAGCTCTCCCTTTTTACTATTTTTCTTTATTATCAATCTTATGCTAGCCTCCTCTTTCGGCCATTACAAACGCTCTGATTTCATTTATACTGGACTATAACAAACTCGGACCATATCCAGCGACTTTCAACATTTTTTTAACATTCCCAATGAGACCAGCGGGTTCTCTGAGGATTGTTGTTGGGCCCGGAAGAATCCGCAGGCGGAGGAGGGAACGTAAAAAAAAGCGGGGGAAATGAGCCGGGCTAATGAAGAGGCTAAGGAAGCAACCACTGAAACCCTTGCTACAAATTCTCTTTCTCTCCAACATGCCATCCTTAGTTCACAAGACAGACATCCTGGAACTAGAGCTGGTAGGAAATCGCTATTTTCAGACTGCTGCATTTTATTGATCACCAAAACATGGCTACACGCTTAGATCCCCGAGGCTACAGTGCAGCTAGCGGGCCGCACGCTGCATCGCGGGGACAGAAATAGCAACTCTGGGAAGAGCAGAGGAGGAGAGCTATGCATCCACATTCACAATGGATGGTGTAATAACAGCGCTGTGTTGGAGACACATTGCTCAACAAACCTGGAATTCATGACAGTAAGATGCAGACCATTCTATCTTCCCAGAGAGCTGACTGTTGTTATTATCACGGCCATCTACATGCCACTGGACGCTAATATAAACACGGCACTTTCCATACTCCCATTACCATTACCATTAACAAGCACCAACGAGCTCACCCAAATGGCGTTCATATCATAGCTGGGGATTTCAACAAAGAAAACCTAAAATTAGTTTTGCCAAACTTCCACCAACATGTTACCTGTTCTACCAGGGGGGAACATACATTGGACCATGTTTACACAAACATCAAGAACGCTTACAGAGCAACTCCCCTCCCCCATCTGGGTCTCTCAGATCACCTATCCCTGCTTCTTGCCCCAACCTATTCACCCCACTGTCACCTAACAATCACCACCTGGCCTGAAGGAGCTCTCCAACAACTTCAATGTTGTTTTGAGACCACCCAGTGGGAGGCCTTCTACCACCTGTCTGTGTTTACAGAAACCATGCAGGACTATATCAGCATAGATTCATCAGTAACATCACTGTGGATAAAACCATTCGCACACTCCCTAACCAAGAACCTTGGATGATGGGGGAAGTTTGCATGCTCCTGCGTGCACGGGACACAGCCTTCAGGTCTGGTTGCAAAGCCCTCTACAGTACTGCTCGTGCTGACCTCAGGAGAGGCATCAAAGAGGCCAAGGCAGCCTACAAAAGGAAAACAGATGACCACCTCCATAGCATACCAGGCAAGTATAGCAGCGGATCCAGGCCTTCACAAACCACAGAGGCTGTACTGCAACACTGGGAAAGTCAGACACAGGGCTTTCAGAGGAACTAGACAGCTTTTTTGCACGTTTTGAGTCCCAAACACAGCTTCGCACCACATCTTCGCCACCCATTTCAGCCGCCTGGGCTGGGGCCGCTCCACTCACCCTTGCAGCACAGTCAGTGAACACCAGGAAAGCCACTAGCCCAGACGGTGTACCTGGAAAAGTACTGAAAGCCTGCACCCCTCAACTATCCCAGATCTTCACAGTCATCTTCAACCTGTCTCTAACGCAAGCCAGCATCCCACCCGGCCTGAAGACGGCAACCATCATCCCAATTCCAAAAAAACCCCAAACTTCACCCTCAATGACTACCAACCGGTAGCATTGACCCCCATTATCACAAAATGCCTGGAGAGATTAGTCCTCCAACACATCAAGACCGGCCTCCCTCCCACTCTAGACTCACACCAATTTGCATACAGGCCAAATAAATCGACAGAAGACGCCGTAGCCACTCAGCAATCAGCCACCTGGAGCACAGAAAAAATTACGTAAGACGCCTATTCATCAACTACAGCTCCGCCTTCAACTCCATCATCCCGAACATCCTGATTGCCAAGTTATCCGACCTGGGGATCCCGCCCTCCACCTGCGACTGGATCAGGGACTTTCTAACCAACAGACCCCAGCATGTGAAACTTAGCCCACCTCTCTTCCACTCTCACCCTCAGTACTGGCTCACCCCAGGGCTGTGTCCTGAGTCCACTCCTCTACTCACTGTATACTTCGAATTGTAGACCTGCCCACCCCAAGAACATTATCATCAAATTCGCAGATGACACAACGGTGGTGAGACGAATAACAGGTGAAGATGAGACGGCATACTGGCATGAGATCCTGCACCTGGAAGAATGGTGCTCATCCAACAATCTGAAACTCCACACGACCAAGACAAAAGAGCTCATCCTGGACTTCAGTAAAATCAGATACAACCCCCACCCCTGTACATAAACGAGGAACAAGTGGAGAAAGTGAACTCTTTCTAATTCCTTGGAGTTCACATAACAGCAGATCTCTCATGGACTGTGAACGCAGCAGCACTGGTGAAGGCTCAGCAGTGGACTCACTTCTTGAGGGTCCTGAGAAGAGAGAACCTGAGTACCCAATTTTTTTCTGAATCTATTTCGAATCCATTAGAAAAATCTTTAATGTAATTCAAGTATCCAATGTGTTAAGAATGGAACACGTATGCAGATTATTATCAGAATTATTATTGAATTCCAATAGAAAAACATCAACAGTCAAAAATGTCAAATCTGCAGAGATGGTCTTCATCAATAAGGTCATAAGATGAATCCACTGTAAGGACTTTTGGTGAAGTGACATGATTAAGGTCTGGATTCCATCTTCTGCTGCCTGATTAACAGCCAACCTTTTGGTTTGAACAGAGTTTAGAAGTTCTCCTCTGGGTTCTGTCTGGAGACTTGATCATTCAAACTCACTTATTGATCAGAAATCTGAACTGGAAGGATTCTGCTCCAGATCTCATCCCATCAATCCTACCTGGAATTAATTCAAGGATCAAATGAATAAAGTGACTATCATCTATCATCATGACAGAACTAGTCAAAGCTTTTTCAAATAACTTTCAAAAGACACAAAGTGATTTAAAATCCCCAAATTCATGAAAGTGAAGGAGAAGAATTGTGCTGCATATGTTTTTTTACCAGCATTTGCAGGTTTTAATAAAGATTTATGAAGAATTTAAAAACATTTTGTTAAGAAAGAAAGTCAATCCAGCTGCTTCAATGAAATAAAAAGAACAAAGATTAACTGACAGTAACTAATTGAGTTCCGCTATATGTTTCGAGGCTCTGCTCTTCTGAGCTTCTCTAAAAGCAGAAACTCCCTCTTGTGGTGAAACAGAAGACTACACCTTTCATGCCGTGTGCTGTGTCTTATTATTTGGAGAAGAACTCATTTTAAAAACAAATGACTGAAGATAAGCCCATCATTATGGGGTGGGGGCTTGACTCATTTGTCAATATGAACTCCTTTACCTAACAAAAGGAAAGCAAAATAAATGCTGATTTAGGGAGAGAAAATAGACTCACTCTGATTGGTGGGTGTGTCATTCTTGATTTGTCTGTAAATTAGGATTTGTGTGTGTGTATTTGTAACTCAGATAATACAATTTTTGCCTAAGTAAATAAAAAAAAAATAATACAAAACACAATTTAAACATGCGCAAATTAAAATGACAGCAGCTTGAACCTAATTACACACACAAATCTTTAAAAAATGAAGCACAGATCAGCTCTTACACACACACAAAACTTCAGTTACCCACAAATCTATGGTGAGACTTATTTCATGTCTCACTGATTCGTCCGTAAGCAATGCGTTTAAATGTGTATTTAAGCTAAAAATGTTAGAATCCTCCTTAAAAGACCACTGGGAATTCTCAATGAACAATTCACTTTGCAGTCTGATCATGTTTGAAAATGCACATTATTATTTAGGATTCAAGATGAAGAAATATAATTTAATCTGATGTTTGGGAAATCAAAGCTCTAAATAAAAAAAATGCTCTGAACAGACAGAATGAGAAAGAAAACAACTGAGATTTTGGTCATATTAATAAAAAATAATTATAGTTTTATAATGGAGTGTTTTTACTGTTGGTGTTGCTCCAAATTTCCAGCAACAAAAACTTTTGGATGAATCTCTGGTGATATTTGATTTGGTTTTTAATGTTCTAATAATACTCTAAAAAATTCATATACACCAGAATAGTTTTAATTTTTTTTTAGATCAAACAACTCTTTATTTTGTTTCACAGGGAGATTATTTTACATTTTACTCCACCTACATTTGTGAAAAGTAAAAACTACAACAACAGTTTCCACTTTAGTTTATTATAGTCAGTGCTAGAACTTCTGATGTTTGATTTCTTTTCTTTGTTTTTGGATGCAATATCATTAAAATGTATCAAAGTTTGACTTTCAATCAAATCAGGAAGTATTAAATAATGGTTATTTATTCATTAATGAATTGCTGATTAATATTTTCAGTGTTTTTTTTTAATAACTTCTGATCTGGAACCTCACAAATATCAAGAAACACTGAGAGATGAAATGATGATTTGAAGAGGTTTTTCAAAGAGTGATCAAATGAAGAATAGTTATCAGAGCGACAGTAAAAAGAGGAAAAGACAAAGAGAAATCAAGAAATGTGTTGTTAAGGAAGACAGGCAAAATAGAAAAAACAAATCAAATGAACTCAAAAGAAGATAAAGAAAGTCAAGAATGAGAAAAGAGACAGAAAATGAGAGAAAAGACAAAGAGAGAGACAGAATTTATTATTTTGAAAATACTGTATTTCTTTAGTTTTTAATTGACTACTGTTTTTGTTCCTTCATTCGGGTATTTTATTTATTTTTCCTTGTTTAGTAAAACATGACATATTGAAGAAAAGACAAATAATTATCATTTGTTCCCAATAAGAAGTGAGGGATTCATAAATTAACTTTAAATAAATGTAAGGTTTTTTAAGTTAAAATCGTGTAGATAAAAACATTTATTTAACATAGAAATGTGATTTCAGTTTTTAGATGCTGATCAAAACATGTGGATTGTTGACATTCATGATATCTTAAAGTGGACCAGTAAGGAAGTTATTAGACGCCATGTTTTTGGGTCCAAAAGCTTCCCCCCTCCCCCCAGGATAAAATATTTTCATTTACAGGTCATCATTTCAACTGAAAATGTCATCTGTCAGTCTCTCATCAGGGCGGGTCCACCTGACTGAATTGACCAAGTTCCAGCTGCATCACTGCTCCTGAACACACTTTTCTGTC
>NC_050521.1:14157792-14178047 GCF_002922805.2 Oryzias melastigma
ACCCCCCCCCCCAGCAGACCACAGCAAAAAATAACATGCTGGCCACAACAGACTGGTAAAAAATTTCCAGCATCTTGTTGCACACATTGAAGGACCTCAGTTTCCTCAGGAAGTAGAGTCTACTGCAGGCCTTCTTGCACACAGCTGTGCTGTTGGTCTTCCAGTTCAGTCTGTTGTCAACGACTACTCCCAGGTATTTGTATTCCTCCACCTCAGCCACATCCCTGCCTGAGATGCTGAGGGGCTGGAGAGACAGTTGTTGCTTTTGGAAGTTGATCACCATCTCTTTGGTCTTGTCAGCGTTGAGCAGCAGGTGATTAACTCCAGCCCACCTCACAAACTCATTCACCACCTTCCTGTATTACTCTTCCTGTCTGCCATTAATACAGCCGACAACCGCAGAGTCATCAGAGAACCTCTGAAGATGACATGTCTCTGGGTTATACTGGAAGTCACTGGTGTACAAAGTGAACAGGAAGGGTGAGAGAACAGTGCCTTGTGGTGCTCCAACACTACTGATTACCACTTCGGACATGACACTTCCTAGCCTGACAAACTGTGGCCTGTCTGACAAGTAGTCAGTGATCCAGGACAGTGGTCCCCAACCTTTTTGGGGCTGTGGACCGGTCATCCAGTGTGGAGTTATTCCGCGGCCCGGCCGGGGGGAATGGGGGGGAGTAGGCCGCCGCTTTCACCGTCACTTCCTGAAACAGATATCGCCATTTGCAACCCATCTTCAGCGATTGGTCTGAGTCATGGAATCTACAGGAAGTACTGTCGCCAATCTGGAGTGAGTTTATTGCAACCGTCTGCCTCTTTCCACGCCTCGACCACGAGACCGCGGATGTAAACAGCTTCTACTTTAATAACACCGGAGAATTGTAGAAGTCATTGTTGAAATCTTTGAAGGAGAACCATCCCAACATTTGATTCTGTCAGCGGTCCTTTGGGATTTACTTACATTTATTCCTTTTTGTCGAGATAAAAGGAGCATTTGGGCGACGCCGTGCCCGCCGTCCTCTCGCGCGTGCGCCGCAGCCCCTTTACTTCACATGCACTGCCACGTAACAGTCTGATCAGATGCACGTGAGAAGCGCGTTCAGCTCTATTTAAAATAAATAACCATCCTAACAAGTGAACAGTTGGATCTTTTTTCTATTTGAAAATACGACCAGGTCCTTTCAAGTTTGTCTCGCGCTCCTCAGACATCTGCGTCTAATTCAGGCTGAAGCTGGAAAAGTGCGGCGAAGATGAAACTTTGGTTGGTGATTTTATGCGCATATATGCAACTTATAATTTATACAATCAAACAGTGAAATAAAGAAAAAAGAACGTTAAACAAACAGGCCCGGTTCTTGGAACCGGGCCCGTAGGATAAGGCAAAACAGAAGCGACTGAAAAAGAGAGCCCAACGGGCATGGCGGGAATTGATCCTCTTGGCAGACTTAAGATATTCAAGGTTCTTGTGGTCAGTATATACTAAGAAGGGGATTTCAGTTCCCTCCAACCAGTGGCGCCATTCGTCCAGTGCCTTTTTGATGGCTAATAGCTCCTTATCCCCCACATCATAGTTGCGCTCGGCACTGGTCAGACGACGTGAGAAGAAGGCGCATGGATGTATCTTCTGGTCAAGGCTGCTTCTCTGGGACAGGACCGCCCCAACTCCAGTGTTTGAAGCATCCACCTCAACGATGAACTGTCTGGTAGAATCAGGGGTGATCAGTACAGGAGCAGAAGTAAACAGGGTCTTGAGTCTCTGGAAAGCCTTCTCAGCCGCCTCCTCCCACACAAAGGCTTGCTTAGGGGATGTGAGAATATGTAACGGGGCTGCAACCCGGCTGTAGTCTCTGATAAAGCGCCGGTAGAAATTAGAAAACCCCAGGAACCGCTGGAGTTGCTTGCGGTTGTGGGGCCTTGGCCAGTCAAGGACTGCCTGGACCTTACTGGGATCCATCTTCACCTTTCCACTCTCAATTATCAAACCCAGGAATGACGTGGTAGAAACGTGGAACTCGCATTTCTCTGCTTTGACATATAGCTTGTTCTGGAGGAGCCTCTGGAGTACGGTGCGAACATGCTGGACATGTTCAGCCTTGGTACGGGAGAAAACCAGGATGTCGTCTAGGTAGACAAAAACATATTTGTTAAACATGTCACCTAAGATGTCGTTGACCAGGTTCTTAAATACTGCAGGTGAGTTGGTTAAACCGAACGGCATGACTTGATACTCGAAGTGACCAGAGGGTGTGTTGAAGGCCGTCTTCCTTTCATCTCCGGCTCTCATCCTGACCAGATGGTAAGCGTTGCGGAGGTCCAGCTTGGTGAAGATCATAGCCCCCTGGAGTAGATCAAAGGCAGAAGACATGAGAGGAAGAGGGTACCTGTTACGTACAGTGATCTGGTTTAGGCCTCGGTAATCAATGCATGGTCGAAGTCCCCTGTCCTTCTTCTTGACAAAGAAGAAACCAGCACAAGCAGGAGAAGAGGAAGGACATATCAGGCCAGCAGCCAGAGACTCCTTGATGTATCTCTCCATCGACTCCCTCTCAGGTCCCGACAGAGAATACAGACGGCCTCTGGGTGGTGATGTACCTGGTAGCAGTTCAATGGAACACTCATAAGGGCGATGGGGGGGTAAAGATGAGGCCTTCACCTTGTTGAAAACCTCCTTGAGATCGTGGTAGACAGTAGGGACCTTGGCTAGGTCAGGATATACGTCCAACTTAGAAGATTGGGGGCCTGTGGTAGAACCCTCCATGGCGCGAAGGCAGGTGTTGTGGCACCCTGAACCCCAACCAAGTATCCTCCCTGAACCCCAATCAATCTGAGGATTGTGTATTCTCAACCAGGATAAACCCAGAAGAAGAGGAGAGTCAGTTTGTTGAATTACATGGAACTTTATTTCCTCAAAATGGTTCTCCAATTGCATTTTCACTGGTTCAGTAGTAAGACGACTGACTGTGATGAGATGGCCATCAATGGCCTTGACAAGGAGCGGCTGTGGTAGGGGGAGGGCTCTGATACCCCACCGATGGACCACCTCTTCAGACACAAAATTACTGTCAGAGCCAGAGTCTATAAACACAGTCTCAGAAAAAGTCCTTCCTTTCACGTGAAAATAGGCCCTGGTCTGGGAATCCACCTGGGAAGAGGAAGATATGGAACGGCTCACACACGTCTTCCTCCCCCGTATGGAGCCCGGTTTTTTGCTGGACATGCACCCATTCTGTGGCCAGCAGAGCAACAGTAAAAACAGAGCCCTTCGTTAACACGTCTCTCTCTCTCCTCGCGGGAGAGACGTGTTCGACCCAACTGCATAGGTTCGTCTTCAGGTGCCGGAGGGTAAGCTGGACCTGATGGTCTTGAAGGAAGGGCACGAGACTGAGTGGAACCCTGCAGCAAAGGCCTGCGCGGCCTTTCCTCCTTCCTCTCTCGCATTCGGCGGTCTATCCGAGAGGCTAAGGAGATGAGGTTGTTCACATCCTGGGGCACGTCGCGGGCAGCCAGTTCATCCTTGACTTGCTCCGAGAGACCCTGATAGAACATATTGAGCAAAGCATAGTCATTCCACCGACTGTCAGCAGCCAGTCTGCGGAGCTTTGTAGCATAGTCATCAACAGTGTCTCTGCCTTGGCACAAGCGGGATAGCTAATGAGCCGCATCCTGTCGAGGTGTCACTGGATCGAATACTCTGCGAAGTTCGACTGAAAAACGGCGGTAAGTAGAACAGACCTCAGAGTCTCTTGACCATTCGGCCGTTGCCCACTGTGCTGCACAACCCTTTAGAAGGGAGATGACGTATGCCACTTTGGATCTCTCATTGGTGAAAGACGACGAATGCAGAGAAAATAGAATATCACACTGGGTCAGAAAGGTGCGACACACCGCTGGATCCCCATCGTACCTCTCTGGAGGCTGGATGTGTGGGATGTGTACAGGTTGACTGGCGGGAGCGGCCTGGGGTGCTCTTGGTGCAATTGTCACTTGGTCCAGTCTCCTGGTGATCTCCTCCACACCTGACGACAATTCGCCTAG
The DNA here is from genome assembly GCF_002922805.2 of Oryzias melastigma. Taxonomy (NCBI): domain Eukaryota; kingdom Metazoa; phylum Chordata; class Actinopteri; order Beloniformes; family Adrianichthyidae; genus Oryzias; species Oryzias melastigma. The sequence continues at coordinate 14,161,828 of NC_050521.1, forward strand.
GCGAGTCTCATAACTGTATATGGATGTCTCCACGCGCGTCCTCCACTCCTGATCCACTTTTGGGTCCATTGTGGCCGGAACGTTCTGTCAGGTTGATGTATTAGGACAGCCAAAGGGAGCAGACCCAGAGTGAGGAGAATGAGCTTTTATTGTCACTGGGAAACAGTCAATGGGAATGGTGACGAATTGTGTAGGAGCTCCTCCAAGCCAGCAGGTGGCGCAGGTTCTTTGGGGGGGGATGACGTCACCGCAGCGCAGGGTAGTGCGAAGGAGGCAGGAAGTGGCAGAGACGAGAGGAACCAAAGATCTGAGGACTCAGGCGTGGAGAATACTCCGGATTCCTGGTGAGGAGATGACCGCTGAGGTGAGGCTTGAGACGAGGCTTGAGATGAAGCTTGAGATGAAGCTTGAGACGAATCTTGAGACGAAGCTTGAGACGAGGCGAGGGAGTTCGCTGAGGGACGGCGCCGAGCAGACGAAGTGGCTGACGGTGCCGAGCGGGCGAGGTGGCCGGACGTAATCTCTTAGCAGAGAAGCTGAGACGTTCCGGCAACGAGGAGCCAACAGGAGAGATCTTATGAAGGGGTAGGACCAGGTGATTCTCATCAAGCGTGATCACTCCACCCAACAGGCAGGTCCACTGAGGTGAGAGGCGGGGCGGACATGACATACTGAAAGAATCTTTAAAGTAGAACCAGACATCATCAAGAGAAGAGATTAGGTTGATTGTCTATGAGCTCATCGATAGTAGATATTGTAGCTTCAATATCTTCAGAGCTATTAAGCGTTTTAGACCAAATATGATCCATATTTTGACGTTCAAAATTCTAGAAAATAAAGAAAGTACATTTCTGCCATAATCTTTAATGTAGTAAGACAGTGAGCTTATGGTTAGTCATTGCAGAAGGTTTGGTGACTGTAGCTTCAATATTCCAAGAGGTATTAAGATAATTTTTCATGGTTCATATATTTATTAAATATGGATTAAATCAAAATTACAAAATCAAATAAATATTTTTTTCTCCCAAAATTTCTATTGTAGCATGAATATGGGGAAGAATCTCCATCACTAGTTCACATAAAAGTCGATATTTATTTGTTTCTGAGACATTAATGATTTTTACAGAATGGCCTTTTCTAGAAGCTTGTACTTTGTAGACGGCCCCTTAGCAGCCGTCTCGCTGCCATCTCTCCATCTGCAGCTCGAAGAGAACACTTCTCATTAAACGGAAAAAAACAATATTTTTTCTTTTGAAATGGATGTGTAGGTGAATCTCTGTGTTGATACAAGACGATTGAGATACTTGCTGTCATATTTTAACGTTTTTCTGAAGAGCTATTGAGCCCGGAATTGTGAATCTGTGAATATCTTTCAATCTTTACTGAACTTGCTGCTGCAATGTTTACACTATCAGCTGACAACCACAAAATATGGTCAGAGATCGTTGTTTTGATCAGTTTTATTAAAATGTCAACAGCTTCGGTTATCCAGATCATTATCCTGTTATGGCATCAATACCGTTCTTAAATTTCTATTTTATTTTAAATGAACTGACACGGGAAGTTGAATCAATTGATGTTTCTTGACTCAACATATAAGCCTGTGACCCCGTGATGTGTTTTTGACAATTTCTTAACATGAGAAATTTGTATCCAAGATAAAGAAAAGTAGTATTCAAAAGAGACCATAAATGTAAAACTAAATGTTGGATTCATATTTATTCTGCAAAGTTGTGCACAAAATATAACATTTACGCACAACTTTGTATTTATGAACACAAATGTATTTTTATGAATACAAAATATTGTTTATGATACGTTTCTTTTTGACAGCTATCTTACCCCATAGCCTGTGTTGACATGGGCAGTTGCCCAGGGCGGCATTTTCCAGGGGGCGGCACGGATGAGGGGAAAACAATGATTCAGTATTTCTTTTCTGTAATATGAACAGCGGAGCGCGTCTGTTCTGTTCTCTGAAGGTAAAAAATATCTTATTTTAAGATATTTAAAAATCTTACATTATCTTATTTTAAGATATTTTCAAGACAAAATGACTTAACAAGATTTTTAAGAGTTATTCTTAAAACAAGTCATTTTTTATCTTTTGGAATGAAAACATCAGAGATTTATTTTTCGCCTTATAGCACAACCCTAGTCAAAGTTCAAAGATAGTTTGTTGTTGTTGCTATGACAACTCTGCATCTCTTGGTTTCACAACCATCATTTCTGGACAGCAACAAGAAAAGCTGCAGAAAATGTTAATTTTCACTTCCATCTTTGGTCACTTTAGAAATGATCCATTTGAATCACTTGTTCATTTTAGATCCTTAAAGGACAATTTGTAATGAACATCCGTGTGACCTCAGCACTGTTTTCATCAAAGGTGCAGAGCGGCGCGCGGCCCCCCCTTGCGCGCAGCAGCAGCAGCTTGTCACTTCACATGCACTGCCACGTTACAGTTTGATCAGATGCACGAGAGAAGCGTGTTCAGCGGTATTTAAAATAAATAACCATTGTAACAAATGAACAGCTGGATCTTTTACCTGTTTGAAAATACGACATTATCCATTGAAGTTTGTCTTGCGCTCCTCACAGGAGACGTCTGTGTCTAATTGGAGGAGCTGAACTATTCCGTATGATACACAACTTAAGCTACGTGTATATATATATATATATATAAGCTACAATCAAAACAGTGAAAAAAAGAAAAACGAACGTTAAAAAAGTTCAAAGCACATGACCCCTAGACGTGAAATATATTTCTACAGAGTAAATCTGCATATAAAAAAATGTCAACAGCATGCGCCTCTTGTTGTTTTAAACTGCTGCATCGGTACATTTCACTGAGGAAAACAACAGTAGGACAATGATTACATTGTTGAATTGTAAAGTAGGTGTTAAAAGGTCTTCACGGACTGCATTGATGAAGTCTGCTCCCATAGGCTACCTGCCATTTGTCACTCAAACCCCCCACACGCTCGACGTCAGACCCACAAACGTTTATTGAGCCATCTGATTGGTCTATTTATAACTCTAATAACTTGTGATAATGAAAAAAAATCTTTGAAAAAATTGGGATGAAAAAAAAGAAGTTAAGCAGAAAGCAGCAGAGGAAGAATGATTATTCTGAGATATAAAATGACTGAGAAATAACTGTCTGTTTCTCAATGTAAGTCAATGGGACTTTGGCCTTTTTGCAACCCAGTGGTACTTCCTATATGGAACACGGAAGTAGGGGGGCTTGCTTTGTCCAGTTATTCTTATATACAGTCAATGCAAAAAGTCAATGCAAAAAACTGCAACCTGCGGCTCTGGAGCCGCAGGTTGCAGTTTTTCAAACTATGCCCCACAGGTTGGATGTGAGCTGGAAGAGAAAGAGAAGTTCTGGTTGGATCTTGATGAAGTGATGATGAGCATCCCTGGAGATGAGAGAGTTGTCATTGGTGCAGATTTCAATGGTCATGTTGGTACAGGAAACTGAGGTGATGAGGAGGGGATGGGCAGGTTTGGTATCCACGACAGTAATGTAGAAGGACAGATGGTGGTTGATTTTGCGAAAAAGATGGAAATGGCCATAGTGAATACATTCTTTGAGAAGAGACAGGAACATAGAGTGACCTATAAGAGTGGAGGTAGAAGCACACAGATAGACTACATCTTGTGTAGACGGTGTAATCTGAAGGAGATCAGTGACTGTAAAGTAGTGGTTGGTGAGAGTGTTTCCAGACAGCACAGGATGGTGGTGTGTAGAATGACTCTGGTGGTGAAGAAGATGAAGAAAGAGAGGGCAAAGGCAGAGAAGAGGACAAACTGGTGGAAGTTGAAAAAAGAAGATTGTTGCATGACTTTTAAGAAACAGTTGAAACAGGCTCTGGGTGGTCAGGAGGTACTCCCAGATGACTGGATAACTACAGCTAATGTGATCAGGGAGACAGGTAGGAGTGTACTTGGTGTGTCATCAGGAAAGAGAGTTGATAAGGAGACTTGGTGGTGGAATGAGGAGGTGCAGGAGTGTATACGGAGTAAGAGACTAGCTAAGAAGAAGTGGGACACTGAGAGGACTGAGGAGAGTAGACAGGAGTACAGGGAGATGCAGCGTAAGGTGAAAGTAGAGGTGTCAAAGGCCAAACAAAGAGCTTATGATGACTTGTACGCTAGGTTGGGTAGTAAGGAGGGAGAGACTGACCTGTACAGACTAGCAAGGCAGAGAGATCGAGACGGGAAGGACATGCAGCAGGTTAGGGTGATCAAGGATAGGAATGGTAATGTGGTGACAGGTGTCAGTGGTGTAATGGAAAGATGGAAAGAATACTTTGAAGAGTTGATGAATGAAGAGAATGAGAGAGAACAAAGAGTAGAAGAGGTGACGGTTGTGGAGCAGGAAGTAAGAAAGATTAGTAAAGGTGAAGTGAGAGGGGCTTTGAAGAGGATGAAGAGTGGAAAGGCTCTTGGTCCTGATGATATACCTGTGGAGGTATGGAAGTGTCTAGGAGAGATGGCAGTGGAGTTTTTGACCGGGTTGTTCAACAGGATCTTAGGTGGTGAGAAGATGCCTGAGGAATGGAGGAGAAGTGTGATGGTGCCCATTTTTAAGAATAAGGGAGATGTGCAGAGTTGTGGTAACTACAGAGGAATAAAGCTGATGAGCCATACAATGAAGGTGTGGGAAAGAGTAGTGGAAGCCAGACTAAGAGCAGAAGTGAACATTTGTGAGCAGCAGTATGGTTTCATGCCAAGAAAGAGCACTACAGATGCAACATTTGCTTTGAGGATGTTGATAGAGAAGTACAGAGAAGGTCAGAGAGAGCTCCACTGTGTCTTTGTAGATCTGGAGAAAGCTTATGACAGAGTGCCCAGAGAGGAACTATGGTATTGTATGAGGAAGTCTGGAGTGACAGAGAAGTATGTCCGAGCAGTGCAGGACATGTATGAGGGCTGTAAGACAGTGGTGAGGTGTGCTGTAGGGGTGACAGAGGAGTTCAAGGTGGAGGTGGGATTACATCAGGGATCAGCTCTGAGCCCCTTCCTGTTTGCAATGGTGATGGACAGACTGACGGATGAGGTTAGACAGGAATCACCATGGACTATGATGTTTGCAGATGATATTGTGATTTGTAGTGAGAGCAGGGAACAGGTGGAGGTGGAGTTAGAGAGGTGGAGGTTTGCCCTGGAAAGGAGAGGAATGAAGGTTAGCCGCAGTAAGACAGAGTACATGTGTGTGAATGAGAGGAACCAGAGTGGAAGAGTGAGGTTACAGGGAGAAGAGATAAAGAAGGTGGAGGAGTTTAAGTATTTAGGGTCAACAGTACAGAGTAATGGAGAGTGTGGAAAAGAAGTGAAGAGGAGAGTGCAAGCAGGTTGGAATGGGTGGAGAAAAGTGTCAGGTGTGATGTGTGACAGAAGAGTTTCAGCACAAATGAAAGGAAAGGTGTACAAGACTGTGGTGAGACCAGCCATGTTGTTTGGACTAGAAACAGTGGGACTGAAGAAAAGACAGGAAGCAGAGCTGGAGGTAGCAGAGATGAAGATGCTGAGGTTCTCTTTGGGAGTGACCAGGATGGATAGGATCAGGAATGAATACATCAGAGGGACAGCACATGTTAGAGGTTTTGGAGATAAAGTCAGAGAGGCCAGACTGAGATGGTTTGGACATGTTCAGAGGAGAGACGGTGAATATATTGGTAGAAGGATGCTGAGTCTAGAGCTGCCAGAAAAGAGGTCTAGAGGAAGACCAAAGAGAAGGTTTATGGATGCAGTAAATGAAGACATGAAGGTGGCTGGTGTTAGAGTGGAGGATGCCGAAGACAGGCTTAGATGGAGGAAACTGATTCGCTGTGGCGACCCCTGAAGGGAAAAGCCGAAAGGAAAAGAAGAAGAAGAATCCATTTCAACTACATTCTTTCTTTATCTATTTTGATTTTTTTCTGAATCCATTTTAATCCATTAGAAAAATCTTTAATGTAATTCAAGTATCCGATGTGCTAAGAACAGAACACGTATGCAGTTTATTATCAGAATTATTATTATTATTCCAATAGAAAACAAATCAACAGTCAAAAATGTCAAACCTGCAGAGATTGTCTTCATCAATAAGGTCATAAGATTAATCCACTGTAAGGACTTTTGGTGAAGTGACATGATTAAAGTGGTAGTCCAAGGTCTGGATTCCATCTTCTGCTGCCTGATTAACAACCATCCTTTTGGATTGAACAGAGTTTAAAAGTTTTCCTCTGGATTCTATCTGGAGACTTTATCTTTCAAACTAGGGGCAATTTAGAGTCACCAATTAACCTATGAAGCATGTTTTTGGAAAGTGGGAGGAAGCCAGAGTCCCCGGTGAAAACCCACGCATGCACGGGGGGAACATGCAAACTCCACACAGAAAGGTCCCAGCCAGGATTCGAACCAGGGCCTTCTCGCTGTGAGGAAAGAGCGCTAACCACTGCGCCACCGTGGAGCCGCTTGAACCTAATTACACACACAAATCTTTAAAAAATGAAGCACAGATCAGCTCTTATGCACACATATAACTTCAGTTAGCCACAATTCTATGGTGAAACTTATTTCATGTCTCACTGATTCGACCGTAAGTGAAGCGTTTAAATGTGTATTTAGGCTAAAAAATGACAGAATCACCTTAAATTACCACTAGGAGTTCTTGAAAGTCTACCCGGCAACAACAAATAACTGTTCAGATTTAGAGAGAAAACAGTAGGGCTGTAGCGAGTATCCGGGTGCTCGGGTATTCGCGATTTGCTCCTGAAATTTCGAGTACAGATATTCGCTACCTCCAAGATTGCTGATTCGCCATCTTTATAAATGTAGTAAATTGTAGTAAAACATGATCATAATATCATCCTGGGATTATGTATTTTTGCTCTGAAATGCAGATTAATGTCGGATTTTAAGTTTACGAACTAAAACAAAGCCGAAAGAGCCCCCGTACTTCAACCGGAATTAAACACATCTTTGTGACGGTGATGCTTCCGGTTTTCAAAGTAAAACTAGCGAGAGCTTTTTTCTGTTCAGAATCTGAGACTGAAGTTCCGCTCACAGACATAAATGAATTAGCTTTAACATTGGAGCTTCAACTCCAGTGTTTACATTCTTTAGGTTATGATAACTCTTCAACATTTGACGTAATTAACGAAACTCCAGCTTATTGTTTGGAACGTAAAATATTGAAGAACTTTGAGGATAGAAAATTGTGGAGAAAATTTTCAGGTTTTGCTGTTAAATGATCCAAAACAGCAGGGATTTTTTATCATTTTTATGTTGTTTCTGTTGCTGTTGAACCAGAAGATTGACAACAAAAAGTTTAAAATGACAAACAACATTTCTTTTTATCTGAATCTTTGTGTTTTTTAATCAGTTTTGCTGATTATGATCTCCTGTTCTAAACAAAGGTATAAATGCTGATTAAATACAAATAAATTACATTTTCATCCATCAAGTAAATAGACGCAGACATAACAATAAATATTATATTAAAAAGTAAGAATCCTGGTTCAATTTGTGAATCGTTGAGCTTGATTCGTGAATCGAATCGGATCGCCACCTAAGCAATGATCCACAGCCCTAGAAAACAGCTCCTACTCCTGTCAGAAACAGACTCACTCTCTGAACAGAAGAGGTTATGCTCAGACGGTGAGTTGCTATGGTAACTTAGACTTAGACTTGGCTTTATTGATCCCTTTGGGATGGCACCCTTGGGGAAATTAAGTTTTTCAGCAGCTCACACCGTCCGGCCCAGCTGCTTTCCTGGGCCTTAGCCTCCTGAGCTGTCCTCTGACTTGGTCGGTGGTGATGTGAGGTGTGGCTTGTGTTGAGGTGGGGAAGGAGGGGGGTGTTGTGGCATCCAAAGGGGGCTATGTGGAGGTGGGGAGGACAGGTGGGGAGGAGGGGTGTGTTGTAGCCATAGACTGTAAAAACAATGGACAAATTGAGCACCGAGGTCCCCCATTGGAAATGCATTACTTCCTCTCCTCGCGAAAGTAGGCCGCCGCTTTCGCCGTCAATTCCTGAAACGGATACCGCCATTTGCAAACAATCTCCAGCGATTGGTTTGAGTCATAGCTGAGTCATTGAATCTACAGGAAGTAATGTCACCAATCAGGAGTGAGTTTATTGCAACCGTCTGCCTCTTTCCACGCCTCTACCACGGGACCGTGGATGAATCGGAAGCCAACTTCAGCGTCGGCGGCTCGAGAGAATTGTACAAGTCATTGTTGAAGACTATGAGGGAGAACCATTCCAACATTTGATTCTGTCAGCGGTCCTTTTGGATTTACTTACATTTATTCCTTTTTGTCGAGATAAAAGGAGCATTTGCAGCTGGATCTTTTTTCTGTTTGAAAATACGAGTGAAAAGTGAAAAATGAACGTTAAACAAACAAAAAGTCCAAAGCACATAACCTCAGAGTGAAATCTATTTCTCCAGAGTAAATCCTCATCTAAAAATGTGGAGAGCATGGCTCTTGTCCACACGTACCCGGGTATCTCCTAAAACGAATATATTGCTATACGTTTCGGCCTATCATCCACACGAAACCGGAGGTTTCAGTCACTGAAAACGGTGGTTTTGGAAAACTCCGGTTTTGCGTCTGCGTGTGGACATGAATAACCGGTGATTTACGTTTTTAAACGTCACTTTTTGCGACAATTAATGCATACACGTCAGTACTAGCTGCGTTTCCATTACACATTTGCGCAAAACTTTATCTAAATTCTAGGAATTTTGAAAAAAAACAATGATTGGAAATTACACTGTTTCCATTAAATCATAATTTTGCGATAAAGCAAAAACCAACTCACGCGATAAGTCATTAAAAACACGACGATGAATGAGAACAAGTATTTTTTTTATTTGATTCACTAAAAAAGAGCATTACGGTGACGTCACAGCTCTGTCTGGAGAGCGTGTGCCGCATAGAGTCTATTGACAGTCTCAGGTGCGCGTGAGAAACCTGTTCAGCGTTTTTTTTTTAAATAACCATTCCAGCAAGTAAGCTACTGGACCTTTTTCTGTTTAAAAACACGACCAGATGCATTTAAGTTTCTGTCCCTGCTCTCGCGCTTTTCCTCAAACGAGATTTCAGCATCTTCAGGCTCCAAGCTGCAGAAGTGCTGCTGCAGATGAAGCTGTTCACAGACACACAGAGAGGCGCATCTATTTCGAAAAAAGTGTTTCCAAAGCAGTTTTGCGAAAAATGTCCGTTTCGATACGTCCCCAAATACCACCTACTGTAAGCGCATAAACTTTTTTTTTCGAAATTGTGGTGTTTCCATTAGGAGGATATATTATCAAAATTCCAATTTTCCACTGTCAACTACTGTTCTGACAAGCTCATAACCGCGTCTAAGAGCGCAAGTATGCGGGGATGTGTGGATGGAATTATTTTTAACCCTTCCGCTCTCCTTAGTTTGTTTACATTAAAAGTGGGGTCATCTGGACCCCCCAAGACAGTGCGCTGAACTTTTTTTTATCTTTGATTTTTGAGTTTCACTAATGTCCATAAAATCCTGTCCACCTTTGTCATGGAAGAAATCACATATCAATATGTGGTTGGAGTCAACTGGACCCCAAAGAGAGCGGAAGGGTTAAAACGATCACGTGTGGACGCAACACTTTTTTCTAAAACGGAGGTCAGCAGATATGCGTTTGTAGAAATACCCGGCTACGTGTGGACATTAAACTGCTGCATCGGTACATTCTATTGAGGAAAACAACAGTAGAACAATGATTGGTACATTGTTGAATTGTAAAGTAGGTGTTAAAAGGTCTTCACGGACCCATTGATGAAGTCTGCTCCCATTGGCTACCCGTCATCTGTCAATCAAATGCCCCAGACGGTCGACGTCAACGACGGTCAACTCTAATAACTTGTGATAATGGAAAAAAATCTTTAAAAAAAATTAGGATTAGAAAAAAGAAGTTAAGCTGAAAGCAGCAGAGGAAGAATGATTATTCTGACATATAAAATGACTGAGAAATAACTGTCTGTTTCTCAATGTAAGTCAATGGGACTTTGGCCTTTTTGCAACCCAGTGGTACTTCCTATATGGAACACGGAAGTAGGGGGGCTTGCTTTGTCCAGTTATTTTATATACAGTCTATGGTTGTAGCATCCATGGGGGGGTATGTGGCAGGGGGGAGGAGAGGTGGGTTCAGTGAGGGTGGAGGAGAGGGGGACAGGGGGAGGGGCTGGTTGAACCTGTTGAAAAAGTTGTTCAGCTCGTTTGCCCTCTCCATTGTTCCCTCTGTGGCTCTGGTCTTTGTGTTTTGGCCCGTAACGGTCCTCACACCTTTCCAGACTTCCCTCATGTTGTTCTCCCTCAGCTTCTGCTCCACCTTCCTCCTGTAGCTGTCCTTAGCCTCCCTCACACAGTGTTTCACCTCTTGCTGTGCTGCCTTCATGGCCTCCCTGTCTCTGCTCCTGAAGGCAGCTTTCTTCTTGTTGAGGACAGTCTTGACTTCCCGTGTTACCCAAGGCTTATTATTAGAGTAGCAGCTGATTGTCTTAACAGGGGAGACTACATCTGCACAGAAGTTCAGGTAGTCCATCAGGCAGTGTGTCATCCCATCAATGTCCTCATCATGCAAGCTGACCAGCACATCCCAGTCAGTGGTGTTAAAGCAGTCTTTTAAGGCACCTTCCATCTCTTATCTGTTTGACTGTAATCATTTTATCCTGAGAATGGCTGTATTTTGTGTATTTCCTTTTCAGTTTCAGCGTGAGGCTGTGAGCTCTGCTGCACAGGAGATTACACAATCACATGTGAAGTGGGTTTGATTGTCCCTTTAGTTTACTCAGTATATAATAATATAATAATGCTTTATTCATTTTTTACATTCTTGACATTATTATTACATGTTCTCTTCTATTTTGTTGGTAATGTGTTTCACATTGTTTATTTAGAGTTCAGATCTGATGTGAAGCTGAGAATGAGAAAGACAAGAAAACAACAGAGAATTTAGTCATATTAATATAAAATAGGGCTGTCAGATTTGTCGCGTTAATTACGTGTTAACTTGACATGTGCATGACGCTGACATTTTTTTGACACATTAATTGTGTGCCTTTCCATACCGCGCGGGCGTCCCCCCTTTAACTTACCGGCTGCTCTCACTAGATCACGGGCGGGTCTCCAACCACCGAGCTGCTAGCTAGAACCGGCCCGGCGCCAGGACGCGGAGAGCTCCTGCACCCTAACCCGGCTCTGGTTCGCGTCCAGTACCACGTCTGCTGGTACCGGCTCGCGTCCTGCGCCGCGTCCTGAGAGCTGCGGACCCCCGACGTTCCGAACAGCAAGCGCACCGGGGGATGTTTTAAATGTAGTTTAAACAACGACAGTTATTTGTAGATGAAAAGATAAATCTCAGCTTTGAGTGTGCGGCCCGTCCCTCTTTCGTCGCACAAAAATATGTAAAATATCCCAAAGTTCTCGAGGTTTAAGCGTGATCCAACCCCAGGAAAGCTGTTTGTCTGCCGGCATATTCATGGCGTGAGCTCGGCTGGACACGACGCTGCATCGAGCTGCAGCCAGAGAACGCAGCGGCAGTAACAGACTGTCAAACTACCCACAGAGTATCCCGCTTTTCTCAGTCTTTAAGGTTTTAAAAAACAAAAGTTCATTGGAAATGATAAATCTCTATTTCATTTATTACTGTAGTTCAGCAGAGAAGGAAAAGATTTGGTCCTAACAAAAAATGAACATGACAGTGTTATGGAAATGTTATTTTTGATGTGTTTTATTTTATTTTACTGAACGTTGATTGAAGTTTTGAATTTAAAATGCCCTTCACTTGCACTTGGGCTTTTGTTAGGCATTTTATGTTACAGCCTTTTATTGTTAAGAAAGTTTATCTCAATACAATGTTACAAAATAAAGTAATTTCTGATGAAAACTATAAATTGTGCCATTCTTGTTCTCATAATTAATGTAGAACTGTTAAATTCCATGAATCACACATTTTTTCCTAAAAAAGGCCAAATATTAATTTGCGATTAATTGCGAGTTAACTATGGACAATGCGATTAATCGCAATTAAAAATTTTAATCGCCTGACAGCTCTAATATAAAATAAGAATAGTTTTATAATGGAGGGTTTGTACTGTTGGTGTTGCTCCAAATTTCCAACAACAAAAACTTTTGGATGAATCTCTGGTGATATTTGATTTGGTTTTTAATGTTCTAATAATACTCTAAAAAATTCATATTCACCAGAATAGTTTTAATTTTTTTTAGATCAAACAACTCTTTATTATGTTTCACAGGGAGATTATTTTACATTTTACTCCACCTACATTTGTGCAAAGTAAAAAACATCAACTGGGGACCTTTCTGTGTGGAGTTTGCATGTTCTCCCCGTGCATGCGTGGGTTTTCACCGGGGACTCCGGCTTCCTCCCACCGTCCAAAAACATGCTTCATAGGTTAATTGGTGACTCTGAATTGCCCCGAGGTGTGACTGTGAGAGTGGATGGGTGTGTGTTTGAGGCCCTGCGACAGACTGGCGACCTGTCCAGGGTGAACCCCGCCTTCGCCCATCAGTAGCTGGGATAGGCTCCGGCACCCCCGCGACCCCGAAAGGGACGAAGCGGTCAGGAAAATGAATGAATACTAGAACTTCTGTTTGATTTCTTTCCTTTGTTTTTTGATGTCATATCATTAAAATGTATCAAAGTTGGACTTTTTTAATCAAATCAGGAAGTAATAAATAATGGTTATTTATTCATTAATGAATCACTGATTCATATTTTCCGTGTTTTTTTTTTTAGATAACTTCTGGTCTGGAACCTCTCAACTATCCAGAAACACTGAGAGATGAAATGATGATTTGAAGAGGTTTTTCAAAAAGTGATTAAATGAAGAATAGTTATCAGAGCAACTGTAAAAAGAGGAAAAGAGAAAGAGAAAGTAAAAAATGTGTTGTAATACTTCCAAAAGAAGAGAGGCAAAATAGTAAAAACAGATGAAATGAACTCAAAAGAAGATAAAGAAAGTCAAGAATGAGAAAAGATACAGAAAATGAGAGAAAAGACAAAGAGAGGGACAGAATTTATTATTTTGAAAACATTTCTTTAGTTTTTAATTGACTCTACTGTTTTTGTTCCTTCATTCAGGTATTTTTTTTTTTCCTTGTTTAGTAAAACCTGAAGAAAAAACAGATAATGATCATTTGTTCCTACTAAGAAGTGAGGGATTCATAAATTAACTCTAAATAAATGTAAGGTTTTTAAGTTAAAATAATGCAGATAAAAGCATTTCTTTAACATAGAAATGTGATTTCAGTTTTTAGATGCTGATCAAAACATTTGGATTGTTGACATTCATGTTATCTTAAAGTGGACCAGTAAGGAAGTTATTAGACGCCATGTTTTTGGGTCCAAAAGCCCCCCCCTCCCCCCAGGATAATATATTTTCATTTACAGGTCATCATTTCAACTGAAAATGTGATCTGTCAGTCTCTCATCAGGGCGGGTCCACCTGACTGAATTGACCAAGTTCCAGCTGCATCACTGCTCCTGAACACACTTTTCTGTCTGATTTCAGGTTGGAGTGCTGCAGTTTGTCAGAGATCAGCTGTGAAGCTCTGAGTTCAGCTCTGAAGAAGAACCCATTTAATCTGACAGAACTGGACCTGAGCGGGAACAACCTGCAGGATTCAGGAGTTGTTCATCTGTGTGGTTTTCTGGAGAGTCCAGACTGCAGACTGCAGACTCTGGGGTAATACTTCATGTTTCTGTTGTGTTCACATCAATACTGTTCCACTGTTTCCATTTTAATCCTAATAATGTGAATAAACACAAACCATTAAAAGTATTATTAAAATGTTAGGATAAAAACTTATTTTCCTTTCAGCTTTTCCCTTCAGAGGTCTCCACGGCCAATCAGCTTCCTCCATCTGTCTTCTACATTCTCTCCTCTAACAGCAGCCACCTTCATGTCTTCATCACTGCATCCAGAAACCTCCTGTCTGGTCTTCCTCTAGACCTCTTTCCTGGCAGCTCTAGACTTTCTCTCCAAAACCTCTAACATGTGCTGTTCCTCTGATGGACTCATTCCTGATCCGATCCATCCTGGTCACTCCCAAAGAGAACCTCAGCATCTTCATCTGTAGCAGCTGGAATGTATCAGTGTGTTGAATTACACTTAAACTGGATGAAATAATTATTAACTTGTTAACTTCCTACCTAAATGAAACCAACAGAAGAACCAAATAATATGTCATTGATCAACACTGTAAGGTGTATAAACTGCTGTCCACACCAGGAGTTGTATTTCTCTTCTATCTTTTAGGTCACATATGTGCATTCACAACATGCTAGAGAAAATGAAGGTTCTTTTATAGCTGGTCTTCCTCCTCCTCACCAGACTGACTCGATTAACAACCAGATCAATACTATTTAATAGAGCCGAGAATCCATTAAACAAATACATCATTAATCGCAAATCTGAAAAAAATCAACCGCAATAGAAACATGTTTGTTACAATATTTGTCAGACGCTTATTATCTGCAAATAATCACAATATGAAATCGCTCACAAAATTCTACATTTAGAACGGGTTTTTTTTAACCCTTAGGAACTTTGGGACTAAAACTCTGTTTTTGTCGACTTTTGAATTTACTTCTGTAAAAAAAAAAACTACCTGCTTTCTTATTTGGAATCATTTTAATCAACACAACCCCTCCTATGTGACACTACTTTTATTTAGTCATTTTTTATGTTATATTCACACACTAGACATAAAATCCGGCAAAAACAGAAAATTCCATCTGGAAAAAAGGGATTCATTTTGCTCTGGAAACCCCAAAAATGTTTAACAAACTGTTTTTACAACATAGAATGAAAGTTTTAGTTGTCATTTTATAAAAAACAACTAGAATAAGATTTGTCAATAAACCAATCAACATGTTTTTGAGTGAAAATCCTCAAAAATCCAGACTAAAGTCCCATAATCCTTTAGGCCACATGTATGAAGAGTTTGTGCTGATAGAGGAACATCCCAGACCTCACAGCTCCATGATGGGATCTTTCTGATGTAGATTCAGTCTGCCTCTGTGGATTCAAATACCAGGCACCCCAAAAAAAAAAATTCTCTCCTCAGAGTTCTGCTGTCCGGCTGACTTTTTTTTTATGAATTCAGTTTTTTAAAGCTTTTTATTTTTTTTCTCATTAATTTTCTATAATGTGGTTGTGAAAAATAATAAAATAGTTTATTTGGGAAAAAGTTTGATCCAGCTGAATTTCACGTCGGCTGGAATGGAATCTACACTAGTGGGGGAGTGTCTGTCCATTCTGAACAGCTCGCCTCCCACAACGTCGGTGGGCGGGACTTTCACGGTGAACCACAGAGTTTTTGTAATTTTTGGAGAACGTTGATGCCTGTTATTGTGTAAAATTCATGTGGGTCCCCATCCCAAAATAAAATAATGATCCGTTTCCTCTTTGGATTTCTCATAACAGACAGCTCCATTTGGCTCCGCCCTCCATAGCAGGTGCACGCTGCTCTGCATTACAGCAGTCATGTTGACATTTGTTCTTCACCTTATTTATTAAAATAGAAGATTGCTTTTGTCCAAAAACTACAAATAAGTGCCATATTATCTCTTTAATTTAATACAATCTCAATCACAAAATATAAAAAAGCTTAAACTTTCTTTTAGACAGAGTTTTATTACGCTGATCTCACAGCGGCACAGCAGGACGTCTGAGGACTTTAATAAATATTGATGGATCAATTATGATTTATTAATGGCATGCGTTAACAAGTTGTTGAGCCGCCGCCTGCACAGGAGCTGACTGCCTGTATTGAGGTTTAAGGCTCCTCTCTTTGGTTCTTATTCACGAGTGGGACTCTCGTGATTCCCAATGTTTTCTATACACGGGGAAAAGGTGTGTGAGACCGCTCATTTATTGATTACCCACAAGCTGAGAAAAGGGGTTTGTGCATTTGGCCTAACTTGATTTACTAATTTTCACTCTTAGAAACCCTCGATTAGGACTTTAAAAGGCACATGAGACAAATCAGAGGTCAACAAGCTTTAACAGTAAAAGAGCCATTTAGGCTTGTTTTCTACTGATCAAAACCTAGAAGGAGCCGTATAGTCTTACTTTAACATTTAGGACATTTGGATCTGCATTCATGGCAAAAACAATTTTAAACAAATATGAATTATGTCTACATTAACAAAAGCAAAAATATAAAAAGAA
>NC_050521.1:14178221-14181416 GCF_002922805.2 Oryzias melastigma
CAAAAAAGTCATCCTGGTTCTAAAATAGAAGCTAAATTCTAAATTATCCCCCCAAAAACTTCAGTAGATAACAAATTAGCCAAAAATGTTAGCATGTTGCTAAAATCTAATAGCTAATCTCCAAATTTAAAAAAAATACTATTTTACTTTTCTTCACCAAGAGAGCCACCAAGGACAGATAAAAGAGCCATGTGGCTCTGGAGCCGCAGGTTGCAGACCCCTGAGATAAATCCATCGTAGGTCCGCCTAACCAACTCATTTGTTGCGGAATGGAGATAGCCTCCTGCAAGTTCACGACAGTTTCAGGCCTAAGTTCTAGACGTCTATTCTTTTCATACGATACACATATTCCTTGAACACAAAAGGGAGGGTATTTGTATTTTTTTATGTCTCTCAGGCTTACAGGGTCTGGGTCGTTAGGTCGTCTTCAGTGGCAGAGGTCAGATGGAAAAAAGAAGAGAAATCTATTTGGGTATGTCAACCCATTTATTTAAGACAAAAGGCTAATCACAGACGTATATTTTTCCTTTTATCACCCGTGGGTGGATGTGGTGTGTCTATCTAATTCCCTTTCAGGCTTTCTTTTTTATTATTTTATTTTTCTACCCTTTCGGGTTATTTTTTCTCCCGCTGATTCGGGACAGAGTCAAACTGTCAGAGATCCACTCGAGGTGGTGCAAAGACCAAGTCAAATGAAGAAGTGGTTTGGTCATCAAGCAGGAAGCTTCGGTTATAGTCTTTTCTTTGCACTATTGCGGGGCTCCTTCCTGCCTTTTTTGCTGAAGGTTGCTTTTTTTTTGTTCCTAGGGGTATAGCAGAGGTGTAAGCGGCACATCCTGTTCTCAGTGGAAAGTAAAGTGCTTCCTTTTTTCAGAAACCGCAGGTAGAATATTCAGTCCCCCTGAAAATGTCACACTATGCTTGCACTTTAGAGGCAGAAGTTTAAGAAAACAAGAAACAAGTTTGATAATACAAATCAAATACATATAATAAATTATCATGCCTATGGTCATAATTTACACTTTACACACAAAGATACCCCATATACATGATCTTGGGGTTTCAACAACGTCAACTTTCACAACCCTAATTTTTAACAGAAGTAACATCTACATAAACAAATAAAGACAAAAAAAATTCTAACAATGTAGAAAGACTCACAAACCAACAGTAATATTCAAAGCAACAATTCAAACAGAAATTTTACTATGAATTTAGAACAGGAATGTCTAAGTCAACTAAATCCTAATGGATTCCCTGAAAAGACTGGTAACAAACAGCAGTAGGTAATCTAAACAAAGGAAGTGTGTTCTCTCTGGAATGATCAGGTCAACTTTGAATGTGTGACTCACTAGAATTACAGCATTCACACCATTAAACCAATAAATATTCTCTCCTCAGACTGCAGAAGGATGGAATAAAAAGTCACCTTCTATGTGGGTCTCCATCGACGAGATTGGCAAAAAGAAAACATGATGCATCAATAATAATGTTTAGGGGGGCGGACCAAATGTGGAGGAGGGCCGTAGTTTGGGGCCCCTGGTCTATAGCATTGATGTATGGATGATTACAAATCACATTAGGTGTGAACCAGCAGGTAAAAACATCAATAAAAGTAAAGCACCAACTCCCATCATTTGAGAGTGGACTCTTTGGACTCTCTACCAGACAGAGATTCTTAGAATGGCTGCTTTCCAGCATGACCATCACTAGTGTCTCTAGACTGAACAACATGGCTGCTCTCTCCACACTTTTCTACACCTTTCATTTCAGATGAAACTCTTCTATCACACCTGACATTCCAACCTGCTGCTCTCTTCTTCACTTCTGTTCCACACTCTCCATGACTCTGGAAACTTTCAAAACCTCACTTTTTGAACATCCATGTGGATGAAAATGGACAGGAATATCATTCTGGAATAAATCCTCTGAAACCTTCAATAACTGATGTCAGCAGCTGGATGGATTTGTTGGTTGTAGGACTGGAGAGCAGCAAACCTGCTTCTCTTCCTAGAGTCCACAATGATCTTAATCCAGTGTGAGTCCTTAGTCAAGACTCTTCATGCTGCTGTCTAACTATGGAACCACAAGGAGGTCCAAGTCTGGGTCTCCCTGTGCCGGTCTCCAGATCCAAATACAGGCTTGTGTCAGGAAGGACATCCGGGGTCAAACTCTCAGCTTTCACTGTGGAGACCCTGATGGGATGCGCAGAAAGGTCAACAACAAACCTTAGATTTGACTCTCTAGGAAAATAGATTTAGTCAAAAATGATACAAACTATGAAGATGAAACCAAAGCTGGAAATAGAAATAACATTTGTTCTTTTCAACAATATCAAATCTTCCGTTCTCTTTGCTCTTGTGTGGTTTTCTCAGAGCTGGACGTCGGTCATGATTTGTTAGCATGGAGTTGGTTTGTGTTTGGTGTGAGGTCCTGTGTTGTAGAGACTCTCAGGATGGACTGCAGATCAGTGAGACATCAGAGGAGCAGTCATCTAAAACCACCAGAGTATATCCTCTGTTATTGATCACTTCCTGTTTGGATTGAAAGTCCAACGTCAAAGCATTTGAATGATATTATGTCTGCCATTTTTACAGTCAGTCAGAACAAAACCTGAAATATCAAACATGAGCTCACATGAACCCTTTGCATACACACACAAAATCACAAAAAATCAAACAGAACTTGGTTCTGGTAGAACCTTATATGAACTTCATATAAACAACTAACAGTGATCAGCTGTTTGAGATCTGAATAAATAAACACATGTTTTATTATTTATTCATATGTCTAACAGTGATCAGCTGTTTAAGATCTGAATACAGAAATGAATGTTGTTTATTGTTATGGGCCGCTTGGTGAGGATTGAGCCACAGGACAAAAAATCTTCAAAAAAGGATGTTTTATTTCACCCAACACAAAAAGGCATGGGCCTGCATTAAAATGGGGTCAACTTAACAAAATGTAACTTAGAGAATCAGGAACAAAAGCTCAAACTAACTGAACCAAAACTGACCCCCTGACAGGAAACATGAGGGAGGTTTTATACTGGCTGATCAGACCAATGACACAATAGGGGGGGAACCACAAATACAAACATTAAAAATCTAAATACTAACTGAAGAAATAAATTACTAGTAATTTAGAGTTTTAAACAAACAAAACTAAACTTATACTTCATAACAAGTTCAACAT
>NC_050521.1:14181738-14185971 GCF_002922805.2 Oryzias melastigma
GTACATCAATTGTTCAAAATAAACGCCAGGGGGAATACAAATAACATTACATCAAATTATAAAGCTGAGTAAGATGACATGTTTTGATCGCTTTTTTGTTTGTACTGGGGGAAATAGACTGCATGTATAATCTAATTCTGGCCGATAAATCCAAAAAATTGGGAGCTTTATTATTAAATTTAGTTTTATGAATATAATGCTTGGTTAATAAAATCAAAAGATTTATTAAATAAAATTCAGATGAGAACTTGTTATCATAATTAAAGAAACCACATAAAATATTTTTCCATGTAAGAGTAAAATGTGGATAAATTTTAGTTTTAATCAGATTTGTTAGTCTGTCCCAGATTTTTTCAGTGTGCTTGCAAGTCCAAAACATATGTATCAATGTTTCCTCAAATTGACCACAGAATGAACAGTTTTTATCAATATCTCTTTTTAACCTTGACATATACTGATTTGTTGGATAAAACCTGTGAAGGATCTTGAATGAAACCTCTTTCACTTTGTTGTTTAGAAGATACTTGTTTGGCAGAGTCCAAACCTTTTCCCAACAAATGTGTCCATGAAAAGAAGTCCAAAAAGTTACAGCTGGGGACTCAGTTGTAATGTCCTGCTGGAACAGTCGTCGGATGGCTTTGTTCGGGTTTTTCAAAGTAGAGAAACAAAGCTTTCCAACAGTAGTGTCCGTTACATGAAGCTGTAGTTGGGGGGCAGATGGAGTGGAGGTTTCTTTAAACAGACAGGAGAGGTTGAGGGGAATGGCATCAACAACAACTGAGAAGTCCTTCACAGAAACAGGGATCTGATAGTACTGGATGAATTCAGTGTAAGTGTAGAGCTGACCCTGTTGATTAAATAATTGACTAACTAATCTGATATTATTATAAAACCACTGTTGGATGAAGATAGTTTGGTTTTTGTAAAGAATGTATCTATTGTTCCAAATGTAAAACCTGTGAGGTGAAAAGTTATGTTTATAAATCATGGACCAAGCAAGTAACATCTGTTTATGGTAAGCAGAGAGTTTAAGGGGCACTTTGTCAGGCTTGTAGGTGCAGAGTAGTAAAAAGTCGAGGCCGCCAACTTGAGAGAAAATATAATTGGGAATGAAGTTCCACAGAGAGTTTGAATTTTTCAAAAAATGTCTAATCCAATGAATTTTAAAAGTCATATTTAAGGTACTGAAATCCAGAAAGTTTAGACCACCACTAGTAAAATCATTCATTAGAACAGATTTCCTAATATGATGGGTTCGGTTCCTCCAGATAAAATTACATAACATTTTGTCAACAGTTTTACTTGTGGAGTTGCTGACGTACAAAGACTGAGCAGCATAAATTAATCTGGAGAGCCCTTCAGCCTTGGCGAGGAGAATTCGACCTTTAATGGAGAGATCACGCAAGAGCCAGAGGTTAAACCTATTTTTCATTTTGTCAATAATTGGAAGAAAGTTCAAACTACCTCTATCGTTTTCAGATTTGGATATTATTATACCAAGATATGTGACTGATGTCTTTATTGGAATATTGAAGAGTGAATCCAAATCGCATGATTTAATTGGGAGAAGTTCACATTTTTTCAAATTTAAAGAGAGGCCGGAAGCTTTAGAAAATGATTTAATTATATTTATTGCTAATGGAATTTGTGAGCTGTCTTTAAGAAAAAGAGTCGTATCATCAGCTAGCTGACTTATGACAATAGATCTATTAGCAATGGAAATACCTTGTAATGGACTGGATTTAATGTGGTCACAGAGAAGTTGAGCTACAAGAAGAAATAAATATGGAGAAATAAGGCATCCCTGTCTGATTCCACGTTTTATGTCAAACCTCGGTGATGAGCCAGATTTTAGTTTAATAGAGCAGGTGGCATTGTTGTAAAGAGTTTTAATGACTTTGCAAAAGTAATTACCGAAACCAAATTTTTGAAGAGAACGGTATAAGAAATTATGTTCTACTGTGTCAAAGGCCTTAAAAAAGTCCAGAAATAATATAAAAGAGTCATCTGCCACAAGATATGAGTAATCAAGCATGTCCAAAACTAAACGAATATTATTTGTGATATGTCTGTTGGTTAAAAATCCTGATTGTGATTAATCTATTATGGAATTAAGAACAGATTTGATTCTTTTAGCAAAAACTAAGGCTAGAATTTTATAATCATT
Organism: Oryzias melastigma; assembly: GCF_002922805.2. Classification (NCBI taxonomy): domain Eukaryota; kingdom Metazoa; phylum Chordata; class Actinopteri; order Beloniformes; family Adrianichthyidae; genus Oryzias; species Oryzias melastigma. The sequence continues at coordinate 14,183,906 of NC_050521.1, forward strand.
ATTAAGAAGACAGATGGGTCTCCAATTATCAATATAAAGTAAATCTTTGTGCTGTTTTGGGATAAGGGTAATTAGGCCTTGGGTCATACTCCATGGTAAAGTGTCATTAGAGATGCTCTCATTGTAAACTTCCAATAGAAAGGGCGCCATCTGTTGGTCGAATAAAGTATAAAATTCAGACGTTAATCCATCAGTTCCTGGGGATTTGTTTTGTTTTAACAGTTTAATGCCGTTACAGACTTCTCCAAGACTTATTGGATTGTCACAAAGGTCTTTTTCAGAATCTGTAATCGATCGAATACTTTTTAAAGAGTTAAAAAAAAAAGTCGGCCTCTGTTACAGAATATTGTGACGAATACAAATTTTTGTAAAATGATGAGCAGTGGTTGGAGATTCCTTAAGCATCACTACAATTTATGTCATTGATTTTTAGCTCATTAATTGTGTTCATTTGTCCTTGATGTTTTTCCATTTTAAAGAAATATGAAGAGTTTTGTTCTCCCTGCTCAAGCCATTGTTTTCTTGATCTAATAAAAGCTCCTTCTGCTTTTCTTTTATAAATCTGATCCAAGTCTTCCTGTAGTTTGATTATTTCTAGTTTCTGCTCATCTGATAGGCTGTCTGGAGGTTTTTTGGATAGTAAAGAGATGCCTGTGATTAGGTCATGCTCTTGTTGCATTCTTTGTTTGGCTAAGTTGCTACCAAATGTTCTTAGAAACTTGGCTGATTCGTATTTGAATAACTCCCAGTTGATGGAAAAAGAGTTCTCCAATTTGACTGTATTAAAGAATTTTGATAGAAGACCGGTAATTTTTGTTTGTACATCTGTAATTTTGAGTAACGAGTTATTGAATTTCCAATAATGAGATTTACTGACATTTTGTGAAGGGCATAAAGCAATATCAATGCGAACAGCTTGATGGTCACTCAGTGGACAAGGTAAAATGTTCACTGAAATATCCTTATCTTGTAGATCACTGGAAATGAACCAAAAGTCTAGACGAGAAAGGGCTGTTCTAGACTTATTACTCCACGTAAAAGATGATACATTAGGATGTTTGACTCTCTAAATGTCGATTAATTTAAACTGTTCCGTAAAAGATGTGAAAAATAAATGTTTGCGTTTATCACGTGAGGGTGGCCATCGATCAATTTCTGGGTTTAAAGTCATATTAAAGTCCCCCCCTATAATGATAGCAGAGTTTGGATACTTTTGAAGCCATTTTTTTAACTTATTCTCAATTTTAAGAAACAGTTGTTCATTCTCTGCATTTGCGTTGTAACCATATATATTAAAGATTATTATNTAATGATAGCAGAGTTTGGATACTTTTGAAGCCATTTTTTTTAACGTATTCTCAATTTTAAGAAAAAGTTGTTTATTCTCTGCATTTGCGTTGTAACCATATATATTAAAGATTATTATTATATTATTATTGTAATCAATAACTTGCCCAACAAAGTGCCCTTCTGCGTCTGTTTGTGTGTACAGAATATTCCCATTATATTTATGTTTCAGGGTTAAAACTCCTGCAGATTTTTCAGAGTGATGAGAAAACCATAAGTCATTACCCCACTGTGTTCTCCAAAAATTAACATCAGAACAAATAGAATGAGATTCCTGACAGAATAAAAGATCAACATTCAGCTGCTTAAGAAACAAAAATGTAGCTTTACGTTTGACATTACTTCTTAACCCCCTGGCGTTGAGGGAAACAATAGACAATGAAATATTTAGAACAAGAAAAAATACACTCAAAGACTATGAAAGAACTTATTTTCTGAGCTTAACCTGCACACTAATAAGTGCGTAAAACATAATAGCTCAACAATGTTTTATGAACACTGAAGGTGTTCTAGACATTTTGAAAGATTGAACTAAGCCCATGTCAACATATTTTGGTCTTGTGTTTTCCATGTGGGCATTGGGACAATAATGCTTTAGTTAGTTCTGTCCATGTTTTACTTTTAGCAAAAGGCAATAGTAGAGACAGGATAGTATATTATATAACCATCTTGAGATTATTACTTGACTTCTTGACCGTTGATGAAAGCTCTGCTGCCCA
>NC_050521.1:14186071-14189044 GCF_002922805.2 Oryzias melastigma
GATGTTATACTCTGACGCTGTCTCTCTGTCTAATTCACTGTCTGTCACTAAAGTATAAAAATTATTGTTTGATGTTTTTAAAATAAATGGTATATTTTCTATTAGGTTGCATTTAACGTTCCCATTTTCTTCAGAATCCAGATCTTCAATGTGAATCATTGTAACAACAGTGTTTAGTTTAGCATCTTCTGATATAGTATTTGATTTCGACATTATGTTAATTTCTGGTTTATTATCATTTATATCTTTAACATCAACCAGTAATTTACAAGAATCTGTCAGTCCTCCATCGTCAGTTGCTCCTATGTTGACCTCAAATTGCTTTGATTTTTCATAATCAATGTTTTTAATTAAAATTATCTGTCCATTTTTGCTGTCAATTTCAAAATATTCACCAACATTTCCTACTGTGTTGGTGATAGAATACGTAATCCTGCTGTTTGATCCTTGATCAGCATCTGAGGCTGTCACAGCAGCAACAATTGTTCCTTTAGGTGAATTCTCAGTAACTGTAGCTTTGTATGTTTGCTGCGTAAAAACTGGAGCATTATCATTAGCGTCTAACACCGTGACGACGATCATCATTGTTCCTGACATCTGCGGCTCTCCTCCATCCACAGCCGTTAAGACGAGAGAGATCTGCTCCTCTTTCTCTCGATCTAAAGGTTTCTGTAAAACCATCTCAACGTTTTTAGTTCCTGTTGGGGTGTTTTGCAGTTTTAGAGCAAAATTATTAGTGGGTTTTAACTCGTACCTTTGTACCCCGTTTCTCTCTGCATCCAGATCTTCAGCTCTCGCGAGCACAAATTTCGCGCCGATCACTGCAGACTCGCTGATTTTGAAATTCATTGCAGCGTTTTTAAAAGCTGGTGCATTATCATTGATGTCTGTAATATGGATATTCACCGTGTAATGTTCCATCGGGTTCTCTAAAATGATCTGAAAATGTAAAGCACAGAGCGCAGTCTCCGCACACAGCGCCTCTCTGTCGATCCTCTCTTTAACGAGCAGGACTCCTCTTTCTCTGTTCAGCTCCACGTATTCTCCGCTATTCCTGCTGTAGATTTTCGCTTTCCCAGAAATCAAACGTTTCATTTCCAAACCTAAATCCTGAGCGATGTTTCCCACCAGCGATCCTTTGGGCATTTCCTCTGGAATCGAGTAACTGACCTGTCCCCGCACGGAGGCGAGGGAGAGCAGACACACGAACAACAGGAGCCGCGGATTCATTGTTCTGCCCGACCTTTTTCCTCGAAGCTTCCAGCAAGTCTGAAAAATGATTTCCGTTTCAACTATAATCCAGAGGAAGATCAACAACTTCGAAAATGATCCACTTCAAGAAAACTCCTAAAAGTATGAATATTTCTTCCGTTTTTCTTCTGGTAAATCCTCTTCACCAAACGCGCTCCGCCACCGTCTATCACTGCGCCATTTCTCGGTGATGTAGAAGTGGTGTGCTGGCTTAAAAACACTCCTTAAGTTATCAACACTCTGGTCAACAGCGGCACTAAGAGACCAAACTATAAAACTGCAGGCCTGATTGAAAAATAGCTGGGTATTAGGCTTTTTTAAAAAAATATTAGTGGTCTAAGCAAACATTTTCCTCAGTCATTCAATATTGTGCACATTTAAGCAATTATCTTAACAAAAAATGATCACATTTCTTTTTTTCTGTTTTGAAACAAAAAAGAGGTAGTTTATTTTGTTTGTTTGAAAAAAAAACATATAGACAGTTTTCGATTCAGAAATCAGCAAGGCCACTGGTTATTAAAAAAAAAAAAAAAACTGCATTCAAATAGAAAAAAAGAACACTGAGAAATAAGAACTCTATTTAACCTTCTCAATGCTTGAGTTTAAAAATAAATGAATATAAGCTGAAACCGGAAATAGAAATATCTACTTACACAGGGAAAGGTTTAATATGGCTGCTGTCCGTGGTGCTGAAATGTACCTACAGCAAATGTTACCAAAAAACATTTACTTCATCCGTTTATTGAAACTAACATGTTAATTTCTTTTTTTTTTTTTTTTATCTTGACCAAAAATATGCAACGATAATTGAACAGTTGAACTACTGTTTGTCAAAGACATTAAAAAATAATAAATAAATACATAATCATATTTATTAACAAAGCTGCAGTCATGTTCAATATTAGAGTATTAAGATATCTGTTTAACATTTTAAATATCCGACAGTGTTTAAGTTTTGTTTGTTGCACTCCTCCAAACTGTTTGCTTCCAAGTTAAAGGATAATATGTCTTTAGCTTTTCTGAGTTTCATAGAAAATCACCGAAGTGGGAGGTTCAGTCATATTATGAAGCAGTTTAAAACACTGGCTGCATGTGTAAGTAAACAAAAATAGAAGATGGAAAAAAATAGATTATTTGCTTTTAAAGTCATCCATCCAGCAAACACTATTCTTAAAGTATTTCACGGAAGAAAAAAAAAAACATAAAAATATAAAAAAACAAAAAAACTGAGAACAAACATTTTGTTGTGGATGTTAATTATCAAAGCAAAGTTGTCATTAAAAAAATTGGGAGTATGTTTAAATGCCAAAAAAAAGAAGATGAAGAAGAAAAAGACGAAGAAGAATATATAAACAGCAAGGCAATTTGATATGGCAAAAGACCAGGCAAAGTCAGTGCAAAAAAAATCCCCTCTGTGCGAGGTGCTGAATATGTGTTTTGATAAAAATTGAAATATCTAAATATGAAACACTGCTATAATATTTCTGTGGCCTAAAAGAAAGTAATAAAGTGCTCCCTGAGTTTGCAGGTACATTTGTAGAATAAAAGCTAGTTCATGCAACATGTCCTTGTCCAAGGTGCTGACGTTTTCGAAAAGACAAAAGCCAAAGGATTACATTTAAAGGATATCTACCAAAAACAACTGACCTCTAGAGGAGAGTCTGGTTCATCCAGGATGCTCTTCTCACTCTGCATCCGCTGCATGGTTCCTGTAGAACTGGG
>NC_050521.1:14190646-14194260 GCF_002922805.2 Oryzias melastigma
TACCATTATCTCCAGAATCCAGATCTTCAATGTGAATCATTGTAACAACTGTGTTCAGTTTAGCATCTTCTGGAATAATATTTGATTTTGACATTATGTTAATTTCTGGTTTATTATCATTTACATCCAGAACATCAACAATTAATTTACAAGAATCCGTTAGTCCTCCATCATCAGTTGCTCCAATAGAAATTTGAAAACTTTTTGATTTTTCATAATCAATATTTTCATTTAAAACAATTTTCCCATTTTCTTTGTTGATCTCAAACAAATGTCGCAAACTCCCGCCTCTATTTTTAATTGAATACGTAATCCTGCTGTTTGATCCTTGATCAGCATCTGAGGCTGTCACAGCAGCAACAATTGTTCCTTTAGGTGAATTCTCAGTAACTGTAGCTTTGTATGTTTGCTGCGTAAAAACTGGAGCATTATCATTAGCGTCTAACACCGTGACGACGATCATCATTGTTCCTGACATCTGCGGCTCTCCTCCATCCACAGCCGTTAAGACGAGAGAGATCTCCTCCTGTTTCTCACGATCTAAAGGTTTCTGTAAAACCATCTCCACGTTTTTAGTCCCATCAGGATTATTGTTCAGGTTAAGAACAAAATTATTAGCGGGTTTTAATTCATATTTTTGAATCCCGTTGTTTTCAACATCCAGATCTTCAGCTGCTGCTAATTCAAATTTAGAACCGATCACTGCAGACTCGCTGATTCTAAATTCTACCGTCGTTTTCTCAAAAGCTGGTGCATTATCATTGATGTCTGTAATCTGGATATTCACCGTGTAGTGTTCCATCGGGTTCTCTAAAATGATCTGAAAATGTAAAGCACAGAGCGCAGTCTCCGCACACAGCGCCTCTCTGTCGATCCTCTCTTTAACGAGCAGGACTCCTCTTTCTCTGTTCAGCTCCACGTATTCTCCGCTACTCCTGCTGTAGATTTTCGCTTTCCCAGAAATCAAACGTTTCATTTCCAAACCTAAATCCTGAGCGATGTTTCCCACAAGCGATCCTTTGGGCATTTCCTCTGGAATCGAGTAACTGACCTGTCCCCGCACGGAGGCGAGGGAGAGCAGACACACGAACAACAGGAGCCGCGGATTCATTGTTCTGTCCGACCTTTTTTCCTCCAAGAATCCAGTAAGTTTTTTTCAGATTCTAACATTAAGTAAATTCTAAAACAACCTGGAAAAATCGGATTTTCGTCCCTCCAAAATTAATCATTTGAAACAGAAAAAAAAAATCGAATATTTGTCCACAATATTCCTTCATCAAAATGGCTCCACCGTCTTCTCTCCTCTGGAGTGTATGTGGATGTTAGACTGCTGGGGTGGTTTAAAAGCAGCCTCTCAGTTATCAACTCTATGGTCAACAGCGGCGCTAAGAGTCTGAACCATAAAACTGCAGAACGCATTCAAAACTTTATGAGTGGTGAAAACATTTATTGACAAAAAAAAAAAAAAATACAAATATTGTTGCATTCTATAAAACTGTGCAAATGATGAACATTTATCTTAGGAAAACATTACTTATTCAATTGTCCTTTTAGCATTAATAAAAAAGAACATTTGGCAACATATTTTTTTAGGAAACAGTGGGAGGGATGAGAGCCAATCAGAAAGCACAAGCAAACCAAAAATTAACAGTATAAAATAGAATAAAAACAAACAGTCACAGCACATTGCCGAAGTAGTTAAATACAGTTGCTTGTATTACACGGAATTTTGTCAAATATATCATCTCATGAGATCATAGCTCTAATGCTTCAAAAATCTTTGCTTTTATATAAAATATATATATTTTTAGGATTTTTTCTACAAATTAACATGTCATTCCAAAAGAGAAATACAATTAGTCGTAACCAATTTTATTTTATCTTTCACTAATACAAAATTATAAGGTTATATAGGATACGTTATGCTTCAAGGACATAACCAACTTTTTTGGCTCTCACTTTTCTCAGTCACTTTGGTGCATTTCTCCAGACAGAATCAAACTTTGCACAAAAGATATCATGCAACCTTCACAACATTTACTTGTTTGGGTACAACTTAGTGGCAGATTCATGTGCATTTCATATATGCTTTGGACATCAAGCAAATGATTAAGTACAAATCTCTGTAAAAAAATACCTTTGACTTGCTTTTGATCATTATTAACTTATTTTTATCATGTCTTTCAAAATATTTAAACAGGCTGATTAGTCCTTGCTTATACAGCTAAAGATATTCATTTTATTGCTTGTATCAATGCACACATAACTGTTTAACATGCTGTCAACTTTTTTTTTTTTTTTACAGTCAGAAAAAAAGTGTTTTAATAAAAATGTCCAACAAGAACCTTTTCAAAGATGAACCTCACAAACTGATGACAAGGACTGTGTGAACTAGCAGTTGAAACAAAAAAAGTCTCTCCTTCACAATCACTCACAGCTAAAATGTCATGAGCTCTCACTTTACAAATATGTATACTATAAACCAAGTAGCAGGATTGGCATGAAGTGGAAACTGTATCTACAAAACTGCAATACATGGATGGTCATCCTCCTGGAAAAGGGGTGAGGATGGATGGAGGAAGGGGACAAAACCGGTGAAGAAGAGGCCAGGTTGCTGATGAAATTTGGGCAACACTTGTGGATCATGTGGTAAATGATGGCCTCACAACAGCTGGCTGGTCAAATGATGCTGCAAAATGTTGATAGAACCACTGTCAGTTCAGTCATTCAGATTTCATATTCAGTTGAGAGAACAAACTGTATTCAAGGGTTATTCAGCACAAACTTATTTGCTCTGTACTAGCATAGTCATACAAGAGGCTTGACTTATGGCATGACCGGGTAACCATTTATATGTAGACTGTAGCTTAGATTTTTGCGACATAGTTTGTTTTGGTAAAACAGTAAGGAAATAGTATTATATTACAGTACTAAAAAAATTGCATATTTACATTTGGGTTTTTTTTTTTTTTCTGCACGTCCAAAACGATTGCAAGACGAACTAGAAGTCCACTTTTGACCCAGTACCAAAAGTTCAAACTCAGTGTCTTGATTTGTATTTAAATGTAGTTTTCAAAATGCCATTCATGGCTGTCTTTATTTTACACGACATTAAGAAGCACTTTGTCACTGTGAAAACATGTTCAAACCTTTTGACTTGATTGTTCAAAGATGCTGGTGCCAGAACTTGTCATTTTGATGACACTGATACTTTCTGTGACATAAATAATTACTTTTGAAAGTTAAGGGACTTTCTTTAGAAGCATGAACTACAAATTTTAAGATACTGACTAACTTTAGACTAATTGACTTTCCATTCTGAGAAAGTGACTCGCATGTTTTGCAGTTTGCACTAATTGTTTATAGAAATGTCTTAGTAGTGGTGCAAACTTTAATATTGTTGTGAGAAATGCACCAAAGCAACTGAGAAAAACTGTATGAATTCTACTTAACCCTGCCTAGGTTTTTAAGTTTAATTAAAGTTTATACAAGTTGGTAAAAATTCAGCTGTTTAAATTAGGTTTCCAAAGGGAATACGGAAAGAAAAAGTGGAAGTAGTGAAGGATATTAGGATGAAAAAAGTAAAACCCTGAAAATTACGTTTTTGAAGTTGT
>NC_050521.1:14194561-14216731 GCF_002922805.2 Oryzias melastigma
AAATATAAAATGCTAATAAAGTATTAACCCTTGTGCTATCCTAGGCGTGTTTACAGTAAAAGTGGGGTAATCTGAAAAGAGAGTCTGATTTATCCGGGATGCTTTTCTTACTGTATCTGCAGTGGATGTCAGACCTGTGGGGTAGTTTTAAAGCAGTCTCTCAATTAATTACCACAATCAACAGCACAGTAAACAGTGGCACTTAGACTCAGAACCATAAAACTGCAAAACACACTCAAAACATCAGCTGAGTGGTGAAAAAAATTTTGTGAATGACGGGAGACACCAAGATTCTTTTGCATATAAAGCTAAAGACCGTGTGACTCTCAAAGTCTGATTTCACAAGTTCTGTTTCTGTCAGTACACCAGGTTCTTCAACAAGTCCACTGCAATAGTTACTGGGACCACAGAAGAAATGTAAGACATGATATTTTGTGGTCATTGTAATAATTTACACAGACTGCAGATATATATTGTCTATAGATGCATTGTTTTGGTAAAAAGAGGAGACTAAGCCTTGATTTCCCTCAGCTAGTGTTTCACTCCCAAAGCAATCGCAATACGTGAGCTGGTTTTTGTGAAGACACTTGCTGCAGATAAGCTCATGCACAGGTTACCTCCGCCATGAGGCACAGAAACAACAACAGAGTCAATAAACAGAGGTAAGCCAAGCAGAAAGTGACACTGAAAGTAGGCATAGAAGAATGGCTTGGGAAACTCTTGAAGACACGAGGACTTTTTGTTGTGCAGCAATGATGTAATAGAAGCTCATATGTGACTCTCTTGCCCCTGATACTGATGTGCCAGTCATTGCTTTAAGTCTGGACAAAGATCTGCCCTGTAGGTTATACTTCTCATAGGAGTTGCCAACAGAACAAGGATCATAGATTTTATTGGGATTCCTACATTTTCAGGTTGTGATTCTACAAGATCTTTTAATGGAGGTGAGGAGGGGGGCTTAACTGTTGCTTGTGAAAAAGAGAAAAACTTCACTACATTTGCAAATGTGAGTAAGTTTTAAGCAGCATCAGTTCACCTTTGAAATTATTTGACAAATATGTTTGCCACCTGTATGGGATATCATCTGCACAAACTGTAAGAAACAAAGCATTCTACCCGGCATCTTCTGCTCTGCCACAACTATCAATGCCTCCAATATATGACACTAAAAACAGAGCAAAAGGGGCAAATTACAAAGAAGGAGAAAAGAGAAATTGTCTGGAAGGTTTCATGTGTGGTCTCTCATCCATTGGTAGATGGCACATTGAGGAAGGAGAATTTAAAGTGACCTGGATTACTAACAGTCCTGCTCCTCAAAATGGGCTGAGATGACATTGCTTCATATGTTAGAGTCGAGATGCAACATCCCTTCCAGTTGCTTCTTCACTGACACATTCAACCCAGCACAATGTACTAAGACAAAAGCTGAAGTCATGGCAGGAGTTGTGAAAGCCAACAGGATAGTATTAACATGTGACACTTCAATGACCACAGAATCAGACTTCACAATACCTGCTAACCTATTAAGCAAAGACTGGGAGGTAAAATCCCATGTAGCCCAAACAAATAAAATGACTGAAAACCATACTGAAAGCTGCACTGATAACCGTTCCATAATCGTATCATTGACTACGAGTCATAATTGAATGAAATTGTGAGGTGCCTCAAGATTCCCACCCATTGTAGGAGTACATGGGATGTTATTTCTGACAGTGATGTGGATGACTATACATCTGAAATAGCTATTAAATTATCCATTGCATGACAAAAAGCTGCTACTGTTAAAACTTAAAATAGTACAAGTAACCATGTCACAGTGACCATGTATGACAAAGAAAAGGTGAAACAATAAAGTATTTAAAATGTATTTCCCAGATATGTTAAACAAAATAATTTTCGTGGCACTTTTTCTTGGTTAACCATGCGCATATTGGTTAAGTTAAACAGTTTATCGCCTCTGTCCAAGGTTCTGAAACTCTGTCACACTTAATAACATAAATTCATCGTCAGATAAAGAAAATAAAATGCATATTTTCCTGACCTCTAGAGGAGAGTCTGGTTCATCCAGGATGCTCTTCTCACTCTGCATCCGCTGCATGGTTCCTGTAGAACTGGGGTCCATTATCAGCACGTTCTGACTCCCAGCTCTGCCGAACTTACAGTCACTCTTTCTGGAGTCAGTGGTCCTGCACACCTCGTAATTGTACGTGTGTGGCAGAGTCCCTGTGCCCAAAGTGTCTGAGTACCGTGGAGGATAATATGGAATGACAGGGAGGCTGGAGTGATACAGGATGCGAGACTGTCTCCATCGGTAGATCTTGACGGAGATGATGACCACTAAACACGTGATGAAGAGGAAAGAAACCACAGCCAGAGCCAGCACTAAGTAAAAAGTCAGGTTGTCATTGTAGTCCTTGTCGTGTGGAAAGTCGCTGAACTCCGACAGCACTTCAGGGAAGCTGTCCGCCACCGCCACGTTAACAATGACTGTAGCTGAACGAGAGGGCTGCCCGTTGTCCTCCACGATCACAGTCAGTCTTTGTTTGAGCAAATCTTTCTCCGTCACTTGGCGGACAGTTCGGATCTCTCCATTCTGGGAGCCCACTTCAAACAGCGCCCTGTCTGTGGCTTTCTGCAGTTTATAGGAGAGCCAGGCATTCTGTCCAGAGTCCACATCAACAGCCACCACTTTAGTCACCAGGTAGCCCACATCAGCTGAACGAGGCACCATTTCAGCCACCACAGAGCCAGCAGTCTGGACCGGGTACAGAACCTGAGGCGGGTTATCGTTCTGGTCCTGGATCTGGATGTTCACGCTCACGTTGCTGCTGAGTGGAGGAGAACCTCCATCCTGAGCTTTGACACAGAAGCGGAAGTCTTTGATCTGCTCGTAGTCAAAAGAGCGCACTGCGTGGATGACTCCACTGTCAGCACTGACGGACACATATGAGGAGACTGGCACTCCGTTCACAGAGGAGTCCTCCAGGATGTAAGAAACACGCGCATTCTGCTTCCAGTCAGCGTCTGTGGCTTTCACTGTGAATATAGACACACCTGGTGTGTTGTTTTCTACAATGTAGGCCTCATATGAGCTCCTCTCAAAGACAGGTGCGTTGTCATTCACATCAGAGATCTGTAAGGTGAGAGTGACGCTGCTGGAGAGGGAGGGGACTCCTTCGTCAGAGCAGGTCACAGTGATGTTATACTCTGATGCCGTCTCTCGGTCTAACTCACTGTCTGTCATTATACTAAAGAAATTATTAGATGTAGATGATATTGAAAACTCATTTATTTTGTTTATCTCACACTGCACCTTACCGTTTTCACCTGAATCTGGGTCCTGGATATTAATAATTGTCACGACTGTGCCAGGCTGCATGTCCTCTTTTACTATGCTGGACTTTGACATTATATTTATAGCGGGTATGTTGTCATTTATATCCAGTATTTCCACCACAATCTTACTAGAATCATAAAGTCCTCCTTCATCACTAGCTTGGATGTGTATTTCAAATTCTCTCTTCTTTTCATAGTCAACACTTCCAGCTAACCTAATTTCTCCCGTTTCTTTATTTATTTGAAATATTTCTGATGCACCGTCAACAGAGCTTAATAATGCAAATGTAATTTTTCCATTAGATCCCTCATCTTTGTCGGAAGCATGAACTTTAGTTACAATAGTTCCTGCAGGTGAATTTTCTGTTAAGGTGCACTTGTATATTTTCTGTGAAAACACTGGTGCATTATCATTACTATCCAGGACATCGACATTTATTAAAATAGATCCAGATAGCTGTGGATCACCGCCGTCGACTGCAGTCAGGCTTAAAGATAAACGATCCATTATTTCTCGGTCAAGAGGTTTTTGCAAAACCATTTCAACAACCTTTCTGCCTTCTGACTGACTTTGCCAATTTAAAACAAAGTTATTTGTTGGGTTTAAAACGTAGTTCTGCAGGCCATTCTTACCGACATCCAGATCTACTGCTTGTTCGAGCGCAAACACGGAGCCTATAGCAGCCGACTCGCTGATCCGGAGTTTCATTTCGTTCCTTTTAAACAAAGGGGCGTTGTCATTAACGTCCACGACATCGACCGTAATGCTGTAAAATTCCATGGGATTCTCCAAAATGATTTGAAAACGTAAAGTGCAGGGAGTTGTGAGAGCACAAACAACCTCTCTGTCGATTCTCTCTTTGATGAGCAGGATTCCTCTTTCTTTATCCATCTCTATGTAATCGCCATTCTCCCCCGTGTAAACGCGGGCCTTCCCCGACTTCAGCCTTTTCGCATCCAGCCCCAAATCCTGCGCAATGTCACCCACAAAAGATCCTTTCGGCATCTCCTCTGGAATAGAGTAGCTGACCTGGTCACTCGCCGAGCAAAAACAAAGCAGAAAGATCAACGACAGCTCTGGGCGCCTCATTGTTCTGATCTCCGTGATTACGCCAAAATGAAGAGAGGAAAAAAGGAAATTCCGTGTAGGATCCAGTTAAAATCACGTCGCCATCAAATGATAACTTTTCTTATCTTCCTCTTTTCTTCCTTTTTTTCTCAAATGAGCTTATGGCGCAAATTGAAACACAATCCTTCCAACCGAACGCGCTGCAGATCATCTGCGTCGAATCCTCTGCCTTCTGTTCATTGTCTGCGGCTCTCCGTTAAAAAAATGAAGGGAGGTACAGCTGATTCCCCATCTAAACTTGTACAGCCTGGCCTATAGCGGCCCTAAGAGTCCAGAAAGATGAATTACACACAGGAAAATAAACGTTTTACTCAGGAGTTCAGTTTTTTTTTTTTTTGGTCCTGCTTGCTTTTTATTCACCCTTCAAATGTATCATGATGAAGCGTCTTGAAGACAAAACAGGCTGATTGGCACAAAATCTTTGTGTAGCTATGAGAAATACAAAACAATATTCACCTAAGTTTCCTCTTCTGTCTGAATATGAAACATTAAATGCAATTAAAAAACCGAATTCAAATAATTTCCACTGGAAAGCAAGCTTTTGAGAATCACAATAAAAATCCTAATAATTCACTTAAAAAATAAATACATAAAAAAATAAGTATGGAAATATTACCGGCTAAAATGAACTGTACTGACATTTGAAATCCCAGTTCCTCTGGTAACCATAGAAAACAACATCCATCTATTCATTGTAAGACACTTAAAAGCTCAAACTTGGTCAAATGAAAAAAAAAGTAATACTAATAATAACACTAGTAATAATAATAATAATAAATAAAAAAAATGCTTTTATGGTCAATAGACCTGTTTTGATAATTAGAAAAAGCGTTCTCTTCAGAAAGAAATATACACAAAATGGTGTTATGCTGTAAAAGTAAACACTCCCAAGCTCTTTTAAAGTATAAATATATTCAATAAATTAACTTGAACACTAAATAAATAAATAAAGGTATGAAGAAAATGTGACTGAACTTAAACAAGAGTATGTTAGTAAGAGATTGAGGTAAAAATAAGTCAGTGCCATGGAATAAGTTTTTTTTTTCTTATTATTTCCAAAAGAACAGTGAATTACTAAAAATCTAAAAGTGTTTCAGCTTTTGGAGTAGATAGATGTTAAGGTAAAAAAAAAGAAAGACCACAACAGGCTAAGCATTAATGAACAAGGGGGACTGATAATGATAATTATAAAATAACAATCAATTTATAAGAAAAACATGTAAAGAAAAAAAAGTTAACCTATGGGCCTATGTGCTTTAATGTTGTCAGTAATTGTAAGGAATGTTTAAAAAAGCAAGTTGTGTATTTTGTTCATTACTCAAACAGTAAATACAAATACTGTTGCTATCCATGGTGCTGAAAAGAAAGGCTACAACAACTAAAGTGACTCAGCTGAAGACACGACGAGAAACCAACTAAGAGTTTAACAACTGACCTCTAGAGGAGAGTCTGGTTCATCAAGGATGTTCTTCTCACTCTGGATCCGCTGCATGGTTCCTGTAGAACTGGGGTCCATTATCAGCACGTTCTGACTCCCAGCTCTGCCGAACTTACAGTCACTCTTTCTGGAGTCAGTGGTCCTGCACACCTCGTAATTGTACGTGTGTGGCAGAGTCCCTGTGCCCAAAGTGTCTGAGTACCGTGGAGGATAATATGGAATGACAGGGAGGCTGGAGTGATACAGGATGCGAGACTGTCTCCATCGGTAGATCTTGACGGAGATGATGACCACTAAACACGTGATGAAGAGGAAAGAAACCACAGCCAGAACCAGCACTAAGTAAAAAGTCAGGTTGTCATTGTAGTCCTTGTCGTGTGGAAAGTCGCTGAACTCCGACAGCACTTCAGGGAAGCTGTCCGCCACCGCCACGTTAACAATGACTGTAGCTGAACGAGAGGGCTGCCCGTTGTCCTCCACGATCACAGTCAGTCTTTGTTTGAGCAAATCTTTCTCCGTCACTTGGCGGACAGTTCGGATCTCTCCATTCTGGGAGCCCACTTCAAACAGCGCCCTGTCTGTGGCTTTCTGCAGTTTATAGGAGAGCCAGGCATTCTGTCCAGAGTCCACATCAACAGCCACCACTTTAGTCACCAGGTAGCCCACATCAGCTGAACGAGGAACCATTTCAGCCACCACAGAGCCAGCAGTCTGGACCGGATACAGAACCTGAGGCGGGTTATCGTTCTGGTCCTGGATCTGGATGTTCACGCTCACGTTGCTGCTGAGTGGAGGAGAACCTCCATCCTGAGCTCTTACAATAAACACAAGCTGCTTAATCTGTTCATAATCAAATGACCGCACTGCACTGATGTCACCATTATCAGAGTTTAATGTCACATAAGATGAAACAGGGTTTCCACTCACATCTGTATCCTCAAGAAAATACGCAATCCTTGCATTTTGCTTCCAGTCAGAATCCTCTGCTTTAATATTCAATATTGACACTCCTGGATTGTTGTTTTCCATTATACTGGCTGAAAAACTAGGTTTTGTGAAAACAGGAGCATTATCATTGACATCAGAAATTTTTAAATGTAAAGTTACTGCAGTAGAAAGTGGAGGTGTCCCTGAATCAGTTGCTAAAATAGTTATATTGTATTCTGCCTTTTTTTCCCGATCAAAAGCTGCATCAGAGAGTAAATTGAAATAATCACTTAAAGATGACTGGATTTTAAAGGGAAGACTGGTATCTATAGAACAAACTATTTTTCCATTTCTTTCAGAATCAGCGTCTTTCACATTAAACACTGCCACTGTTGTTCCCAGACCAACATCCTCTGAAATCAGGCTAGAGAATGACATTATATTAATAACTGGAGCGTTATCATTTATGTCAGCAACATCAATAATGATTTTTGTTGCGTCACTGAGGCTTCCTTGGTCTTTGGCAAGGACCCTTAATTCGTACCTTTTGTCTTTTTCATAATCAATATATCCACTAACTGTTATTTTTCCTGAAAAACTGTCAATTTCAAAATTTTCAGCAGATTTCCCTTTTACATTAGAAAAACTGTAGGTTACCAAACTATTCGAACCACTGTCAGCATCGGAAGCGTTTACAGTCGTTATATAGGTGCCTTTTGGGGCATTTTCTTCCACCATTGCTTTGTAAACCGTCTGACTAAAGACAGGGGGGTTATCATTTGCATCAATGACTGTAATCTCGATATTTACTGAACCAGATCGTTGTGGATTTCCTCCGTCTACCGCTAATAGCTTTAAGGAGATGTGGGGGTGCAGCTCTCGGTCCAAAGGCTTCTGCAAAATCATGACAGCGAATCTGATTCCATCGGCGTTAGAATGTTGTTTCAAAGCAAAATTATCATTAGTGGACAAAATATAATTCTGCAAGCTATTGATCCCGGCGTCGGGATCATACGCACTCTCTAAATCGAAAAGAGATCCTATCGTCGCAGATTCGCTGATTTCCAGATTAATTATGTGACTTTTGAAAGACGGCGCATGATCATTCACGTCGAGTATTTCCACGGTGACTCGGTGAAGCTCGATGGGATTTTCTAGAATGATTTCAAAGCTGAAGCTGCACGGCGCGACCTCTCCGCAGAGCTCCTCTCTGTCTATTCTCTCGCTCACGACTAGAATCCCTTTGTCTGGATTTAGCGCCGTGTACTGAGCGTTTTCTCCGCTAACGATTCGGGCCCGACCAGAACGGAGCCTTCTCACATCCAAACCCAGGTCCCGCGCAACATTACCGATCAGCGATCCTTTCTTCATCTCTTCTGGAATTGAATAACGGATTTGTCCGCTGGTTGCAGAAACCATCCAGAGGAAAAGGATTAGATTCCAATGCGGCCTTAAAATCCACAGACATCGACGTGTCTCCATGGCGTTTTGATTCAAAGAAGAAAAAAAAATAAAGAAGCCCGACTCTTCCTTCACTCACAAAAAAACGCATAAAACCACCATGCACCGCATACACGTTTGGCGAGGGTGAAAACAGCCAAAACTGCCGAAGAAAATGACGTCCACCACCGTTCCTCTCAGACACCGCCCAGTATGACGCTTTCAAAACTCCTTTCTCTCCTCCGTCGTTATTACAACATAACTAAGGTTTCCCTGTTCAACAGCGTCGCTTAGAGTCCAAACAGCAGAACAGTAAGAAAAAAGAAGCCTTCTTAGACTAATTTCACCATGAGTAAAACACGTTTTAGCTAAATCAGAATCAGCAAACTATTTTTGAGTATCGAGAATTATTTTGCTATAGAAAAGGGAACAAAGCCTCAAATTCCCCAATAAAAAAAGAAGACATGAAAAAGAAACCAGATTAAAAAAAAAAAAAAGAAAAAATATGTAGTGGTCCTTTATTAATCACTGAATTATAATTCTAAAAATAGCATCCTTTTTATATTACATATGTGAAGTTAGGCTCTAAAACCACTGACTGCACACTTTGTATCCTTTTATCAGACATGCATTCAGATTTTTAGACTTTTATATTTAGTTTAAACTCTCAAAGTTACAACCTTAATTTAAAAGTCATTTATTTAAAAACAATAAAGAATGGATCGGAGACTTATGTAAATTTGAAAATGCAATACGCAGTCTACAAAATACACGGCATGGATGGAACTGAATGGTAATGGTCTACAGTCAATCTGAATACCTAACGCAATTCATAAGAATACAAAAAAGAAATTAAAAAAGTGCATAAAGGCGCATATTTAAGTATAGCTCGGATTTTCTTTTACCGTCCTCATTGTTAATGTTTTATTGTTCTGTGCGTCGTGATTAGCTCTGACTAACGTCAATCAATTTCCTTTGTACAAAGAATAAGTTTAATACTTCGCAGATTGAGGAAATTGAAACCTTAAAACTCTTGTACTTCAAGATGGACTGCTGTTTTACAACACGAGTTAGCAAATGGGAAGGGGGGTTTCTGTCCATGGTGCTGAAAGCAAGCACTGAAATAAAACTAAATATTAACCAAGCAGCGATGCAAGAAGACCTTTAAGAAGAAAGAAAAAAAAAAAAAAAAAACTAACCTCTAGAGGAGAGTCTGGTTCATCAAGGATGCTCTTCTCACTCTGCATCCGCTGCATGGTTCCTGTAGAACTGGGGTCCATTATCAGCACGTTCTGACTCCCAGCTCGGCCGAACTTACAGTCACTCTTTCTGGAGTCAGTGGTCCTGCACACCTCGTAATTGTACGTGTGTGGCAGAGTCCCTGTGCCCAAAGTGTCTGAGTACCGTGGAGGATAATATGGAATGACAGGGAGGCTGGAGTGATACAGGATGCGAGACTGTCTCCATCGGTAGATCTTGACGGAGATGATGACCACTAAACACGTGATGAAGAGGAAAGAAACCACAGCCAGAGCCAGCACTAAGTAAAAAGTCAGGTTGTCATTGTAGTCCTTGTCGTGTGGAAAGTCGCTGAACTCCGACAGCACTTCAGGGAAGCTGTCCGCCACCGCCACGTTAACAATGACTGTAGCTGAACGAGAGGGCTGCCCGTTGTCCTCCACGATCACAGTCAGTCTTTGTTTGAGCAAATCTTTCTCCGTCACTTGGCGGACAGTTCGGATCTCTCCATTCTGGGAGCCCACTTCAAACAGCGCCCTGTCTGTGGCTTTCTGCAGTTTATAGGAGAGCCAGGCATTCTGTCCAGAGTCCACATCAACAGCCACCACTTTAGTCACCAGGTAGCCCACATCAGCTGAACGAGGCACCATTTCAGCCACCACAGAGCCAGCAGTCTGGACCGGGTACAGAACCTGAGGCGGGTTATCGTTCTGGTCCTGGATCTGGATGTTCACGCTCACGTTACTGCTGAGTGGAGGAGAACCTCCATCCTGTGCCTTCACGGTAAACTCCAGCTGTTTCATTTGTTCATAGTCAAAAGAGCGTACTGCATAAATTACACCTGTCTCACTATTGATCGAGACAAAAGTAGAAGTGGGATTGCCATTAATCTGCGTTTCTTCTAAAAAATACGACACTCGTGCATTTTGATTCCAATCTCTGTCATGCGCCGTGACAGAAAAAATAGATGTCCCAGGTGAATTGTTTTCTACAATCTGGGCTACATAGATGTTTTCTTCAAATAACGGAGTATTGTCGTTTACGTCAGAGATTTTCAATCTTAATATAGTCGTGTTTGACAGAGAGGGAAATCCAGAATCCGTGGCGCGCACTGTGATGTTATACTCCGGTATCACCTCTCTGTCTAAATATGAGTCTGTGATAAGAGCATAGTAATTAGTTATGGTTGATTTGATCTTAAATGGGAGCATGCGATCTATTGTGCATGTAATGTGTCCATTTTTATCAGAATCCGCGTCATTCACGTTAATAATAGCCACAGTGGTACCGGGAGGAGAGTCTTCAGGCACCGGGCTGGAGAACGACATTACGTTTATGACAGGTGCATTGTCATTCATATCCGTCACCTCAATCAATACTTTATTTGAATCTGTTAGACCTCCTTGATCCACAGCCTCGATTGTCAATTCGTACTTTTTTTCTTTCTCGTAATCAACGTCTCCTTTCAGAGTTATGGATCCTGTAACTTCATCTAATTTAAATATATCAGCAATCTCTGGAGTCATTTTTGCAAAACGATACGTTACGAGGCCGTTTGATCCATCATCTGCGTCACTTGCATTAACTGTTATTATTAATGTGCCTTTTACAGCGCTTTCTGATACTGCAGCTCTATAAAAAGGCTGATTAAAAATTGGAGGGTTATCATTTGCGTCAAGCACTGTAACGTGCACATTGACTGTGCCAGATCGAAGTGGATTTCCACCATCTACAGCGCTGAGTTTCAGACTGAGTCGGGGCTCCGTTTCTCTGTCTAGCGGCTTTAATAGAATCATTTCCGCATATTTACGACCATCCGGACTTGAGTGTTGCTTTAAATCAAACATTTCATTTGGGCTAAGTGTGTATTTTTGCAGCCCGTTTTCGCCGACATCTGCGTCTTCCGCAGTGTCCAGCAAAAACCTCGATCCCACAGCAACAGATTCGCTTATTTCAAATTTGATGTCAGCATTCCTAAAAGTCGGGGAGTTGTCATTAATATCTGTTATTTCGACGGTTATACGATGCAGCTCCATGGGGTTTTCTAAAATGACCTCAAAGCTGAAGCTGCACGGAGTCACATCGCCGCAAAGCTTCTCTCTGTCTATTCTCTCGTTCACCACTAAAATGCCTTTGTCTGTTTTCAGCTCGGTGTACCGGGCGCTTTGTCTGGTCACGATGCGGGCTCGACCAGAGCGAAGTCTTTGCGCATCTAAACCAAGATCGTGAGCTACGTTTCCGATAAGGGACCCTTGTTTCATCTCCTCTGGAATTGAATACCTGATCTGGCCTGAAACGACGATGATCCAGAGAAGCATCAGAAAACACAAAACTGACCTGCTGCGAAAACGCCCTTTGTCACAGGAAAACAAAGCGTTTCCAAGCGCCATTGCTCAAAGAAGAAGACCAAAAAAAAAAAAAAAAAACTTGAGTTATGAAATCCAAATAGACAGCATTTATGTGAAGCACGAAATCCGATGGTCTGAAATTCTTTGTGCGTATGATCCGTTTGCGTCCGTGCACCACTTGCCTTTCCGCTAGCTCTAAAAAGGAGATTCTGCCTCTATCCCATCGTTCAGTATCACGTTTTATATTGACCAACAGCGTCCCTTACTGTTCATAGAACGTATGCCATCACCACTGCAAGGAAACACTTATTTAAATATTAAAAAAAAAATGCTTTTTTTGCTTCAACTAAATCACTTTAAGTGAAAAGCTTTTGTTTTTCCGAAGTAAAAAAGCAGGTGATAAAGTAAATATACAGACAAAAAACAGCTGTGATAATATTAAATATTGTAATATATATATATATATAACCATTTGACTCAGAAAAGATAAACTTTCATTGTAGACCCAAAAAAAAAAAAACAACAAAAAAGAACAAGTTGAGCTTTCCGATCCTGATGGTGCTGAAATTGTTGCTTTCAACCAGTTCTCAAGACATTGTGCAAAACTTAGCTATATTCTAAAAACAATCTTGCTACTCAATTAACCTCTGACAAGCATCACTTTAACCTTCAAGATTAATTCCTAAACATTAGGTTTCACAGTTGTAGCTTTGTTTATTTATTTATTCCATCCCAAATCCAGACAGACACAACTCTCCGAGCATATTCACTTTGCAAACTGTATCAATTCTACATTTAAATTATTATAAAAAAATACAAAATATTAGGTAAATAGGGGTATATGACCCAAATATGCAGGGGACCAGGCCTGATGGGTTAAACAACATTTAAGAAATAAACTTAAACATGTCATAAAAGCAACAAAAATATAGCAACACATAACAAACGGATGACCTGATCACCTCGGACCCAGCAGTATTTTTTTTTCTTTTTGCTGCAGACGCACGTTTTTTACCATTGCAGTTCACACCATGCCACACCTCAACAGATGTTTATGTCAAGCCACTCCACACCCACCCAATCTATTCCTGAGGGGGGATGTTGTTAAAGTTCTCTGTTCAACTTTGTAACCTCTTGTTTCTCCATGCTTTTGTCATGTTCCACTTTAATTGTTAAATGTTCAATATTTGCCATGTGCCTATAGTCTAATGCATTATGGCTCCAATGCCACAACTTCCTGACAGAATGACCTGACAGGGAAAAACTGGAAACCAGACACTTTTAGGCTGAGCACAATTAGCTGAAATGAACACTACTGTGGATCAGGGGACACTCAGAGCATGACCAAAAACAACACAAGAACCACACTCAACCACAGAAGCCATAGATAATCCACATAAAAACTAATTTGAGTTCTGTTTTATAAAGCAATGCCAGAAAAAAAAAACAAGACTACATAATTATAAGAGAAGAATGTTGGCACAAACCCACTGACCTCTAGAGGAGAATCTGGTTCATCCAGGATGCTCTTCTCACTCTGCATCCGCTGCATGGTTCCTGTAGAACTGGGGTCCATTATCAGCACGTTCTGACTCCCAGCTCTGCCGAACTTACAGTCACTCTTTCTGGAGTCAGTGGTCCTGCACACCTCGTAATTGTACGTGTGTGGCAGAGTCCCTGTGCCCAAAGTGTCTGAGTACCGTGGAGGATAATATGGAATGACAGGGAGGCTGGAGTGATACAGGATGCGAGACTGTCTCCATCGGTAGATTTTGACGGAGATGATGACCACTAAACACGTGATGAAGAGGAAAGAAACCACAGCCAGAGCCAGCACTAAGTAAAAAGTCAGGTTGCCATTGTAGTCCTTGTCATGTGGAAAGTCGCTGAACTCCGACAGCACTTCGGGGAAGCTGTCCGCCACCGCCACGTTAACAATGACTGTAGCTGAACGAGAGGGCTGCCCGTTGTCCTCCACGATCACAGTCAGTCTTTGTTTGAGCAAATCTTTCTCCGTCACTTGGCGGACAGTTCGGATCTCTCCATTCTGGGAGCCCACTTCAAACAGCGCCCTGTCTGTGGCTTTCTGCAGTTTATAGGAGAGCCAGGCATTCTGTCCAGAGTCCACATCAACAGCCACCACTTTAGTCACCAGGTAGCCCACATCAGCTGAACGAGGCACCATTTCAGCCACCACAGAGCCAGCAGTCTGGACCGGGTACAGAACCTGAGGCGGGTTATCGTTCTGGTCCAAAATGATTAACCTAACGGTGGTATTACTGCTCAAAGGTGGGGATCCTCCATCCTGAGCTTTCACATGGAAAGTTATAGTTTTGATCTGCTCGTAGTCAAAAGATTGAACTGCTTGAATGACTCCACTTTCTGCATTTATAGATACATAGGATGAACTAGGGCTTCCATTTAACTCCGAATCGATTAGAAAGTAGGACACCCGAGCATTTTGTCCAAAATCTGCATCATTTGCTTTTACAGAAAAGACAGACAATCCTGGAGAATTATTCTCCATGACATCTGCATCATAAGAACTCAATTCAAATATGGGGGCATTATCATTCACGTCAGATACTTTGAAAGATATTGTTTTATTTGTGGAGAGAGGAGGACTCCCTTCATCCACAGCTGTGAAAGTGATGTTATATTCAGGGGCACTCTCTCTATTGAGAACACCGTTTGTGACGAGAGTAAAATAATTCTTCAGAGATGACTGGATCATAAACGGCATATTTGCGTTAACTGAACAGTCTACTTTACCATTTTTGCCTGAGTCAATGTCTTTAACATGGATTATTGCTACAGTAGTCCCAATTGATGAATCTTCAGGGATTGTACTAGAAAAGGATGTTAGTGTGATCAGAGGCGCATTATCATTTACATCTACAACCTCGATGATCACATTTGTGGATGTGCTTTGTCCACCCTGATCTTTTGCCTGCACGCCAATCTCAAATATTTTGTCATTTTCATAATCAATTGCGCTGTTCACAGTTAAATCGCCGCTGTTTTCATCCAGACTAAAAAGCTCAGCAACGTCACTAGAAATCTGTTCAAAGTGATACGTAATGCGACCGTTCATGCCTTCATCTGCATCTGTTGCGCTCAGTCTCACAATGAATGTTCCCTTTGGCATATTTTCTTTAACAGACGCCTTAAAGACCTGCTGCGCAAAAACAGGGGCGTTGTCGTTCGTGTCCCGAACTCTGACGTGTATTTTCATAACGCCTGATCGTTGCGGGTCTCCCCCGTCTGTGGCTGTGAGCGTGAGAAGAAGCTTTTCTTCCTTTTCTCGATCTAAAGCCCCGGACAGATACAGTTTGACATATTTATTGCCGTTTGGGCTTGAAAGCACTTTAATATTAAAATGCGTTGTCGGATGCAATGTGTAACCATTCAACGCGTTAATACCGACGTCAGGATCCGTTGCGCTCACTTGCAATATTTGAGTTCCTGGGAGAGCCGATTCAGTGATTTCAACGTGCATTTCTTTTTCGTGAAAAGAGGGAGCATTGTCGTTAACATCTAGGACTTCTACTACAATGCTGTGTAATTGCATTGGATTTGTCAAAATCATTTCAAAATTCAAACTGCAGGGCGACGTCTGCCCGCAGAGCTGCTCTCGGTCTATTTTTTCTCCGACGAGCAGGCTCCCTTTGTCTGCATCCAGTTGAACATACGCGCTATTCTCGCTGCTTACGATTCGGGCACCACCTGATTTCAATCTTTTCGCGTCCATCCCCAAATCTTCGGCCACATTTCCCACGAAAGACCCCTTCCTCATCTCCTCGGGGATAGAATATCGGATCTGGCAACGTGCCGTCGCGAGGAGAAAAACAATAATTAAGGCCTTTACTTGCCATGTAACCGTCAGTTCTCTGCTGATCAGATGCATTTTCCCAAAAATATAAATCAAAATCCACTCAATACTAAATATCTGTTTATAATCCAATATTGTCCGTCGAATGTGTATATTCCATCCGTTAGGAAAAGGGGGGAACAAATGAAGTGCGCGAGACTAACAATGGTGCCTGAATGCCTTCTGCTGGAAGCTGCATCTAGACTATCAGAGGGGTGTCGAGCAAAAGGCTTTACCATATACAAAGACCGACAGCGGCCCTTAGAGTCTAGTATTATTATGACAAGTAAAGAAAAAAAATCAGGAATATATAAAAATTGAAGAAAAAAACAAAAAAAAAAACACTCTTTTGTTATGTTTTGCTGAATTTAACAAAAACTTCTTATTTGTGAACGAAATCTATGATTAAAAAAAGTTTAAATAAATATAATAATCATGAAGATTATTTTATGTAATATTTTCACCATATTATAATGTATAAAATGTTAATAAAGGGATGTGTATACAATGTTTCTCAAAAATGAACATATGTGCAACTGTTTTTGCTGTCCATGGTACTGAAAGTGAAAACTACAGCATTTTCATTCAGAAAAATAAACACATACATTGAAGAGCAGCTAAAGACAACTGACCTCTAGAGGAGAGTCTGGTTCATCCAGGATGCTCTTCTCACTCTGCATCCGCTGCATGGTTCCTGTAGAACTGGGGTCCATTATCAGCACGTTCTGACTCCCAGCTCGGCCGAACTTACAGTCACTCTTTCTGGAGTCAGTGGTCCTGCACACCTCGTAATTGTACGTGTGTGGCAGAGTCCCTGTGCCCAAAGTGTCTGAGTACCGTGGAGGATAATATGGAATGACAGGGAGGCTGGAGTGATACAGGATGCGAGACTGTCTCCATCGGTAGATCTTGACGGAGAGGATGACCACTAAACACGTGATGAAGAGGAAAGAAACCACAGCCAGAGCCAGCACTAAGTAAAAAGTCAGGTTGTCATTGTAGTCCTTGTCGTGTGGAAAGTCGCTGAACTCCGACAGCACTTCAGGGAAGCTGTCCGCCACCGCCACGTTAACAATGACTGTAGCTGAACGAGAGGGCTGCCCGTTGTCCTCCACGATCACAGTCAGTCTTTGTTTGAGCAAATCTTTCTCCGTCACTTGGCGGACAGTTCGGATCTCTCCATTCTGGGAGCCCACTTCAAACAGCGCCCTGTCTGTGGCTTTCTGCAGTTTATAGGAGAGCCAGGCATTCTGTCCAGAGTCCACATCAACAGCCACCACTTTAGTCACCAGGTAGCCCACATCAGCTGAACGAGGCACCATTTCAGCCACCACAGAGCCAGCAGTCTGGACTGGATACAGGACCTGAGGCGGGTTATCGTTCTGGTCCTGGATTATGATTTTAATTGTTGCCACAGAACTCAGAGGGGGGGATCCAGCATCACGAGCGGTGACATTAAATTCAAACCATTTTATCTGCTCATAATCAAGTGACTTAAGTATGTTAATGACACCTGTATCTGAACCAACTGAAACTAATGATGAAACAGCGGCGCCATTTATCTGTTTTTCCTCCAGAAAGTAAGACACTCGCGCATTCTGGCCCCAGTCTGCATCACTCGCACTGAGCACAAACACAGAAAACCCAGGAGAGTTGTTTTCGGGTACAGTAATGCTATACTGCATTTCATCGAATTTCGGCGGGCTGTCATTCACGTCAGAAACTTTTACATTAATGCTTTTACTGCTTGAAAGAGGCGGAGATCCTTGGTCAGTTACTTTTATAGTGATGTTATATTCTGGAATATTCTCTCTGTCTAAAATGTCATCTGTCACTATGGTGTAATATCCAGTTAATGAAGACTCAATCTTAAAAGGTGCATCTGAGTCAATTATGCATTTAACGACGCCGTTATTATCTGAGTCTTCATCATTCACGTTAACAACAGCTATAGTAGTTCCTGGGGGAGCGTCCTCTGAAATTGAGTTAGAAAAAGACATAAGCTGTATGGTTGGAATATTGTCATTTTCATCAATTATTTGAATAAAAACTTTACATGTGTCAGTAAGACCCCCGTGGTCACTAGCCTGGACGTTTAGTTGATATGACTTAGATTTTTCAAAGTCTATTTTGCCTGCAACTTTTATTTCCCCTGTTTGTGGATTTACCTGAAAGAGCTGTTTAGTCTCTCTGGCACCGTGCGCTATAGAAAACGACAATTCTGCATTTGCTCCTTTGTCGTCATCACGAGCGCTAACAGCGGTTATCACTGCTCCTTCCGGAGAGTTCTCCTTGACTTCAGCTTTATACTCTTTTTGGCTGCACACAGGCGCATTATCGTTTACGTCGAGCACTGTAATATGAATACGCGCAGTGCCAGATCTGTGCGGCTCTCCGCCATCTGAAGCAACGAGCAGAAGTGTGTGCGTCTCCTGCTTTTCTCGGTCTAGCGGGTTTTGTAAGACCATTTCTATAAATCTGTCCCCATCTTGTTGTGTATTTACCTCCAGTTTAAAATTATCTGAAGGTCTGAGAACGTATTTTTGTATGTCATTAAGTCCGACATCAGGGTCGTCGGCGCTCTCGAGCGCAAAGCGAGTACCCGTCGCGGCATTTTCAACCATTTTTAGGACGATTTGGTCTTTTGGGAAAGCTGGGCTGTTATCATTTACGTCAACTACCTCCACGGTAATGCGGTAAAGCTGAATAGGATTTTCTAAAATAACCTCAAAGCTGAAGCTGCAGGGCGTCGTCTTCCCACACAGTTCCTCTCGATCTATGCGCTCTTTGATAACGAGGGCTCCTTTGTCTCGTTGCAGCCCGACATATTCTCGGCCTCCTTTAGTAATTATTCGAGCTTTACCTGACACCAGTCGGCCAACGTCCAAACCCAAATCTCTTGCAATATTTCCGACAAAAGACCCCTCAGCTTGCTCCTCGGGTATGGAGTAGCGAGCCTGAGCAGTAACCGAGCGGATCTTGAGGAAACAAAGGACAACTAGCAATCCAGATCGAGCCAGAAAAGCCATCGTGAATCCCAAGAAAAATGAGTAATCCCTTTTAGTGAAAAGATGTCATGTGTAAATAGGAAAAACCGATCTCAGAGATGTTGTAGAAAAACAGCGTTATAAAGCCTCCGATGTTCACGGCCTCCTATTTCCAATCGAATGAACGACAGAATGCTTATAAGGAGTTGACTCCTGCGCTTTCTGCTTAGAGATGATCTCACCCACGGATCAACAGCGTCACTCCGAGACAGTTTACGGTACTGTTGTGATTAAACTACACAGAAAAAAATACATATAAAAATGTACAAGTACACCTGCATAAAGCTCACTAACACGCAAACAAAACAAACCTTACATTTAGATTAAACTGTAAAATAATGTATATCAGTAAACAGAGTCTTGTAAAAAAAACACTTTATCAAATAAGCAACTTTAATAAAAAATAATTGTGTTTGGAGTAAGTATGTCAATAACCAACCCTTAAAAATAATCCAAACAAATTCTACTAGTTCAGCACCATGGACAGCTACACTTAAGAACTCATTCAGCAAAGACAGGGTTAAGCAGATTTCATTTAAGAGATTTCAGCAGTGGTTTTTTTCCGTGACTTACCAAAGTTGACATTTGAGAATTGCTTGTCTGTTGATTCTTCCCGTGTAGTGTGTTACTCCCATCTTCATCCATACTTAATAGACTTTGACTTATTGGCTGCATGCTCTTAAAGTCACTCTTTCTGGAGTCAGTGGTCCTGCACACCTCGTAATTGTACGTGTGTGGCAGAGTCCCTGTGCCCAAAGTGTCTGAGTAACGTGGAGGATAATATGGAATGACAGGGAGGCTGGAGTGATACAGGATGCGAGACTGTCTCCATCGGTAGATCTTGACGGAGATGATGACCACTAAACACGTGATGAAGAGGAAAGAAACCACAGCCAGAGCCAGCACTAAGTAAAAAGTCAGGTTGTCATTGTAGTCCTTGTCGTGTGGAAAGTCGCTGAACTCCGACAGCACTTCAGGGAAGCTGTCCGCCACCGCCACGTTAACAATGACTGTAGCTGAACGAGAGGGCTGCCCGTTGTCCTCCACGATCACAGTCAGTCTTTGTTTGAGCAAATCTTTCTCCGTCACTTGGCGGACAGTTCGGATCTCTCCATTCTGGGAGCCCACTTCAAACAGCGCCCTGTCTGTGGCTTTCTGCAGTTTATAGGAGAGCCAGGCATTCTGTCCAGAGTCCACATCAACAGCCACCACTTTAGTCACCAGGTAGCCCACATCAGCTGAACGAGGCACCATTTCAGCCACCACAGAGCCAGCAGTCTGGACCGGATACAGAACCTGAGGCGGGTTATCGTTCTGGTCCTGCACTTTTATAATAACTGTTGTGTTGCTGCTGAGAGGAGGAGAACCTCCATCCTGAGCTTTGATAGTGAGTTCCACTTCTTTTAATGTTTCATAATCAAATGAGCGCACTGCTTTTAACTCTCCAGTGTCAGAGTTCACAGACACATAGTTAGAAGCTGGAGTTCCACCTATTTGCGTGTCTACAAGAAAATAAGAAATTTTTGCGTTTTGGTTCCAGTCTGCATCTTCTGCCCTGACGGTGGTGATGGACGTTCCGGGGGTATTATTTTCCATTACAAAAGCAGAATAGGAGTGCTTTTCGAACATAGGTTGGTTGTCATTTATGTCAGATATTTTTACATTTAAAATGACAGAACTGGAGAGAGGAGGAGAACCCGAATCTGTTGCTATAATAGTAATTTTGTATTCCGCAATCATCTCTCTATCTAAACTTCGATCTGACACTAAATTATAATAGCTAGTTAATGAAGATACTATTTTAAACGGGAGGGTTTTGTCTATAACACACGTGACCTGCCCATTTTTTTCTGAATCTGCATCTCTGACATTTATTATACCTATTGTTGTGTCAACAGGCGCGTCCTCTGATACTGCACTGGAATATGACATGATGGTAATGACCGGAGCATTGTCATTGACGTCACTAACATCAATTAAAATTGTACTTGTCCCCGTCAAACCTCCTCTGTCTCTTGCTTCTAACCTCAGCTCGTATTTCTTCTCTTTTTCATAGTCGATGTCTCCAGCCACAGATATGACGCCTGTGCTCTCATCGATATTAAACGCACCCACTGCACTGCCTTTAATTTTAGAAAAGCAAAACACTACTTCACCGTTTGCTCCGACATCTGCGTCCGTGGCGTTTACTGTTGCAACGTAAGTCCCTTTAGGAGAATTTTCCGTTACGATGGCTCTGTACATTGACTGGTTAAATGCAGGAGCATTATCATTTGCATCCAGCACCAGAACATTTATATTTACTGTACCGGATCTCTGCGGGGTTCCACCGTCTGCAGCTATCACCTTTAAAACGAGGCTGGGCTGTTCTTCTCTGTCTAATGGCCTCTGAAGCACTAATTCGGCATATTTGCTGCCATCTGGATTCGTGTGCTGTTTTAAAACAAAATAATTGTTAGGAGACAGAATGTAATTCTGCAGAGCATTTAGTCCCACGTCAGGATCAACCGCGCTCTCGATGGGATATTTGGAGCCGACTGTAGCGGATTCGCTCGTTTCAAATCGGATGTCTGGATTAGGAAAGAAAGGAGCGTTGTCGTTTATGTCTAATATTTCAACGGTGACTTGATGAAGCTCCATCGGATTCTCCAGGATGATTTCAAAGCTGAGGCTGCACGGCGTAAGGTCACCACAGAGCTGCTCTCGGTCTATCCTCTCATTCACGACAAGAGTCCCTTTGTTTGCCTTCAGCTCGGTGTACTGGATGTTTCCTCCGCTCACAATGCGGGCACGGCCCGCACGGAGCCTGTTCGCATCCAGACCGAGATCTTTGGCGACGTTGCCGATAACAGAACCAGTTTTTAGCTCCTCTGGGATAGAATAGCGAATGTGGCCGGATACGCGGTCACCGATCGCTGAGAGAAGAAAGATGAATCCTACCTCCCATTTGAATATGGAAAAAAAGCGACATCTTGCATTGTGAGCGTAAAGACGGCGGCAGGTCTCCATTACAGCTTTAAAAGAAACGATGTGAGGGAAAAAGGTGGTGTCCAAAGATCGCTGTGCAAGGCGATCGCGCTCCGTTATAGGAGAGAGACTGCGGTGAAAATCCGTATTCCGTTTCGCCCTGCTGTCCGATAATAAAGAATACATCCGCACCTTGAAGAAAGCCCAGAGGGAGGGGGGCGCTGGCTCTTAAAACCTAAATTGTTATGTTGATCTACAGCGTCCCTTAGAGTTCAAAACGTGAATATATTTTATCAAGATTTTAAAATGATATACAATATGTATAAAAAATGAAAAGAGCTGAAAATACATTCCAAATGACAAAAACATCTCGATGCAATGCGATTTGATTGCATATAACTATTTGGAAGACCTTATTTTTGATACAG
>NC_050521.1:14218272-14253321 GCF_002922805.2 Oryzias melastigma
AAACATATTCAGAAACTGGCCCACCACCGACTCTACTCTCCTCTAGAATGTACGAAATTCGAGCATTTTGATTTTCATCTGGATCTTTTGCTTTTATCACGAGAATAGAGACACCTGGAAGGTTATTTTCAAACACAAACGCATCATAAACGCCTTTTAGAAAACGGGGAGAATTATCATTTACATCAGAGATTTTCAAATTAAAAGTCCTTTTTGAAGACAAAGGAGGCACTCCAGCATCTGTTACAGTTACTGTGATATTATATTCTGAAACACTTTCGCGGTCCAATATTGAATATGTGAGCAAAGTGTAGTAATTTTTTAAATTTGATTTAATTTTAAATGGGACATTTTCTTCAATCCTGCAACTAACTTGTCCGTTTTCAGCTGAATCGAGGTCCTTCACGTTAATGATTCCTATGGTTGTACCAGGAGGAGAATCCTCAGAGACAGGACTGCTGAATGACATTACACTTATAACAGGAGCATTATCATTCACATCCATCACATCGATGATCACTTTACTTGAATCTGTCAAACCTCCTTGATCTTTTGCATGTATTTGAAGCTCATATTTCTTGTCTTTTTCATAATCAACAGAACCAATTATAAAAATTGTGCCACTTTTTTCATCAATCTTAAACAAATCATTTGATCCGCTGTTGAGATCAGAAAAATAATATCTCACGATACTGTTCGGGCCGAAATCTGCGTCAGTCGCATTTACTGTGATGACGTAAGTGTCTCGAGGGGAATTTTCCGTCACTGCAGCTTTATAAACCGATTGATTAAATACTGGAGCGTTATCATTGATATCAAGAATGGTTATATTTATATTAACTGTACCTGATCTCTGAGGATTTCCTCCGTCCACAGCGATTAGCTTTAACAAAAGGTTCGGGTTTGTCTCTCTGTCTAAAGGCTTCTGAAGCACCATCTCCGCGTATCTTTTACCATCTGCGTTTGAGTGCTGTTTGAGAACAAAATGATCATTTTCAGTCAGAAAATATTCTTTCAGACCGTTCGTACCAACATCTGCGTCCTCTGCGCTTGTTAGAGGAAAACGAGCTCCGCTTAGAGCCGATTCACTGATCTCAAAGAGAATATTTTCTCTTTTAAACGTGGGCGAGTGATCATTAATATCTGTTATTTCCACTGTTATCTGATGCAGCTCCATCGGAGTTTCTAAAATCACCTCAAAGCTGAAGCTGCACGGCATCGTGTCGAAGCAAAGCTGCTCCCGGTCGATTCTGTCGTTGACGACCAAAATCCCTTTGTCTGCTTTCAGCTCGGTGTACTGGGTGTTTTCCCCGGTCACAATGCGGGCCCGACCAGAGCGGAGCCTTTTCAGATCCAAGCCGAGATCTTGAGCCACATTCCCAATAAAAGATCCTTTCCTCATTTCCTCTGGAATCGAATATCGGATTTGGCCGTTCACAAAGCCAAACCTGCATAGAAGGAAGAGAAAAAGCTGCAGATTTTGTCCGGGGGGATAACGGCATTTTCTCCATCCGACAGCTCCTGTTCCACTTGACATAGCAACAACAAAATAAAATAAAAATAAAAAATACTGACTGCTTATAAATATGACGAAAATAACGCACTCCTTAACTATTTAGCTGATTCTGTCACTCGTTCTACTTCAAAATCCAAATGGCTGCTTTTCTTTTCCCAAGACTGCTCCGTGCACAAACGCGTAATGTCCTCTGGTAGACCAGAGTAAAAAAGGACGGCTATGAGAGGGATACGATTTTAGGTTGATCAACAGCGTCCCTTAGAGTCCAAAGTCAGTTATACCACATATTAATTGAAGTTCCACAGCAAAAGAGATATGTGTTCATATTCTGAAAATTCTTTATAAAATCCATTCATTTTGAAAACAAATTGCTATTGGAAATGCTTTGAAGGCAACAGAACTAAGAAGAAGCCTGCAATCACCGCCCCAACACCACTACCACACACACACACACACACAAAAGTAAAGAGAAAAAAAAATACAAAGTTTTAGTTAATAAATAAACACATAAATAAATTTATATGCAGCCTCTTAAATCTATTGGGGGAAATGTATGCCATTCAAAAAGTGATCATTCTGAAAAAAACATCTGCTTGTCAAACAAAGGTCCATCTAAGTCAGGAATGTCAAAATGCAGGCCTCGAGGGCCAGCCTCTTGCTGTCTCATGCTGTTGATTACCTGGATCAGGTGTGTTTGGCTAAAATTGGAGCTTCAATTGGTTACAAAAAATTCAGGACATCAGCTCCCTCGAAGTCTGAATTTGGGCAACCCGGATCTGAGTAAAAAAATAACAATTTTTGAGTCACTGTCAGTCATCTTCTTGACCGTTTTGTCCCGTTCCTGGTCACAGGGGTGCGAGAGCCAAACCCAGCTACTGATTAGCGAAGGCAGGGTACTCCCTGGACAGGTCGCCAGTCTGTCGCAGGGCCTCAACTATACACACATTCACATTCACATTCAGGGGTGTTTTTAGAGCAACCAATCAACCTATGAAGCATGCTTCAGGTTGTTGGAAGGAAGCCAGAGTCCCCGGAAAAACCCGTGCATGGGTAAAACATGCAAACTCCACTCAGAAAGGTCCGCAGTTGGTGGTTCTGATTCAGATGCCCCAGCCAGGACTTGAACCAGGGCCTTCTTGCTGTGAGGCAAGAGTGCTAACCACTGCACCACCATTTAGCCCAGTTAAATGAGCCATACATAAAGCCAATATTTAAAACATATACAACACATTTAAACCCACACCATGAAAAAATATAAAATTTCCCACATTAATCAATGGCTCTCAATACATATAAGGCTGAAGTCATTTTACATTGGTGAAACAGTAAAGTCTGTAGGACTAAACATTGCTTTTATCTACTGTGACTGCAGCTTGAATACGCTAGACTACTTGAACTGTTTTCAATCCAACTATTGCACTGTCCAAGGTGCTGAACTATATCTTAGTAATAGGCAGAGAAAAAATGCAACTGTAAAATCAGCTTATTGCTTACTGACCTCTAGAGGAGAGTCTGGTTCATCCAGGATGCTCTTCTCACTCTGCATCCGCTGCATGGTTCCTGTAGAACTGGGGTCCATTATTAGCACGTTCTGACTCCCAGCTCTGC
The DNA here is from genome assembly GCF_002922805.2 of Oryzias melastigma. Lineage (NCBI taxonomy): Eukaryota > Metazoa > Chordata > Actinopteri > Beloniformes > Adrianichthyidae > Oryzias > Oryzias melastigma. Next base: position 14,221,397 of record NC_050521.1, read on the forward strand.
CGAACTTACAGTCACTCTTTCTGGAGTCAGTGGTCCTGCACACCTCGTAATTGTACGTGTGTGGCAGAGTCCCTGTGCCCAAAGTGTCTGAGTACCGTGGAGGATAATATGGAATGACAGGGAGGCTGGAGTGATACAGGATGCGAGACTGTCTCCATCGGTAGATTTTGACGGAGATGATGACCACTAAACACGTGATGAAGAGGAAAGAAACCACAGCCAGAGCCAGCACTAAGTAAAAAGTCAGGTTGTCATTGTAGTCCTTGTCGTGTGGAAAGTCGCTGAACTCCGACAGCACTTCAGGGAAGCTGTCCGCCACCGCCACGTTAACAATGACTGTAGCTGAACGAGAGGGCTGCCCGTTGTCCTCCACGATCACAGTCAGTCTTTGTTTGAGCAAATCTTTCTCCGTCACTTGGCGGACAGTTCGGATCTCTCCATTCTGGGAGCCCACTTCAAACAGCGCCCTGTCTGTGGCTTTCTGCAGTTTATAGGAGAGCCAGGCATTCTGTCCAGAGTCCACATCAACAGCCACCACTTTAGTCACCAGGTAGCCCACATCAGCTGAACGAGGCACCATTTCAGCCACCACAGAGCCAGCAGTCTGGACCGGGTACAGAACCTGAGGCGGGTTATCGTTCTGGTCCTGGACTTTTATAATAACTGTTGTGTTGCTGCTGAGAGGAGGAGAACCTCCATCCTGAGCTTTCACCACAAATTCAATCTGTTTTAGTTGCTCATAATCAAATGATCGTAAAGCATGAATAACTCCAGTTTCTGCGTTTACTGAAACATATTCAGAAACTGGCCCACCACCGACTCTACTCTCCTCTAGAATGTACGAAATTCGAGCATTTTGATTTTCATCTGGATCTTTTGCTTTTATCACGAGAATAGAGACACCTGGAAGGTTATTTTCAAACACAAACGCATCATAAACGCCTTTTAGAAAACGGGGAGAATTATCATTTACATCAGAGATTTTCAAATTAAAAGTCCTTTTTGAAGACAAAGGAGGCACTCCAGCATCTGTTACAGTTACTGTGATATTATATTCTGAAACACTTTCGCGGTCCAATATTGAATATGTGAGCAAAGTGTAGTAATTTTTTAAATTTGATTTAATTTTAAATGGGACATTTTCTTCAATCCTGCAACTAACTTGTCCGTTTTCAGCTGAATCGAGGTCCTTCACGTTAATGATTCCTATGGTTGTACCAGGAGGAGAATCCTCAGAGACAGGACTGCTGAATGACATTACACTTATAACAGGAGCATTATCATTCACATCCATCACATCGATGATCACTTTACTTGAATCTGTCAAACCTCCTTGATCCTTTGCATCCACTCTCAGTTCATACTTAGTATTTTTTTCATAATCAACAGAACCACTCATTGAGATTTTTCCACTCTTTTCATCAATTTCAAATACATCATTTGATCCGCTGTTGGGATCAGAAAAATAATACCTAACGATGCTGTTCGGGCCGAAATCTGCGTCAGTCGCATTTACTGTGATGACGTAAGTGCCTCGAGGGGAATTTTCCGTCACTGCAGCTTTATAAACCGATTGATTAAATACTGGAGCGTTATCATTGATATCAAGAATGGTTATATTTATATTAACTGTACCTGATCTCTGAGGAGTTCCTCCGTCCACAGCGATTAGCTTTAACAAAAGGTTCGGGTTTGTCTCTCTGTCTAAAGGCTTCTGAAGCACCATCTCCGCGTATCTTTTACCATCTGCGTTCGAGTGCTGTTTGAGAACAAAATGATCATTTTCAGTCAAGAAATATTCTTTCAGACCGTTCGTACCAACATCTGCGTCCTCTGCGCTTGTTAAGGAGAACCGTGCTCCTGTCAGCGCGGATTCACTGATCTCAAAAATAATGTTTTCTCCTTTAAACGTGGGCGAGTGATCATTAATATCTGTTATTTCCACTGTTATCTGATGCAGCTCCATCGGATTTTCTAAAATCACCTCAAAGCTGAAGCTGCACGGCATCGTGTCGCCGCAAAGCTGCTCCCGGTCGATTCTGTCGTTGACGACCAAAATCCCTTTGTCTGCTTTCAGCTCGGTGTACTGGGTGTTTTCCCCGGTCACAATGCGGGCCCGACCAGAGCGGAGCCTTTTCAGATCCAAGCCGAGATCTTGAGCCACATTCCCAATAAAAGATCCTTTCCTCATTTCCTCTGGAATCGAATATCTGACATGTCCAATGGCAAGCTGACAGACACACAGCAGGAAAAAGAGCACACGATCGCCGAGAAGTCGCCATTTGACGCGCCGACAGGATGATGTTCCTCCCTCCATTATTAGGAATCCACAAGAAAAAAAACAAAATATGCAATCACAACTAGAAATAAACAATCCGTTAACGAAGACAATGTTCGCTTTGATCAGACCCCAAATGGAACATGAACAGACCGCCAGTGTCAGGCAAAAGAAAAGCTGCGTTCTTCTTATGAGAGAAGGGTTGGGGAGGAGAATGATCATAAGGCTCCGAAGACAATTTTATGTTAACCAACAGCGTCTCTCAGAGTCCAGTAAGAGTAAGGACATCTTTACACTGAGATGAGATAAAAACTAAAAAAAAAAAAAAAACCTGAAGTGAATTTTATCCAGTTTTTTGCACGTTAAAAATTAATGATCTATTTAAATAAAAGAACAAGTCAAAGCATTAGAGGTATATTTTAGCAGAAAATGTATAATTGCAAGCAAGTGTGTAATTAGAAAACAGAACCAATAACCAAAGTGTAAACACTGAATTTATATTAAAAAATCTGTATTTTTTTCACATAAATGTACTGTATATTTTTAACGAATATGTTTCAATGCAGAAAAAAATAAGTGAAATAAAGGATGTGCAGAATTATAAAAGGTAGTACACTGTCCATGGCGCTGAACTATTTCTAAAGGATTGCTAGTAGAAAAATCAAAATCAAAATCTTTTTTTTTAAACTGACCTCTACAATCCAAGTCAACATTAACCCTTGTGCTATCCAAGGCATGCATTAAAAGTGTGGTCATTTGAATCCCACAAAACAGGGAGCTGACCCTTTCTTTAAGGATTTTTCATTTTTTTGTCTTCACTGATGTCCGTGGCAACATAAAAAAACCGGTCCACCTTTGTCATGGGAAGGATCAAACATTAATGTAAGGGTGGGATCTTCTGGATTCCATGAGAAAGGATGAGGTTTAAACTTTCTTCTCTTTTTTTTATATATATATATAAAAGGTAAGTTTGACTTGTCATTTCTGAATCCTTTCTATTGAAATAAATAAATACATTAATCACACACATTGCTCAATAGCTCTGAATAAATATGATAGTGATCCATCCATCCATCCATCTTCTTAACCGCTTCTTCCCTTTCGGGGTCGCGGGGTATGATAGTGATGTCATTATGAAATAGTGGAATCTATGAAGCTCATTTTTTTTCTTTTTTTAATTAGTTTTATCTAGTGTGCCTGTGTCTATATAAAAACTTGAATACGATTGACTAATTTCAACCCACTAATTGAACTGAAGATTAAAACCCAGTACTTCGCTGTCCATGGTGCTAAAGTATTTCTGTAAGGTTGTGGCAAAAAAAGGCAACTACAAAATCAAATTATTGTTTACTGACCTCCAGAGGAGAGTCTGGTTCATCAAGGATGCTCTTCTCACTCTGCATCCGCTGCATGGTTCCTGTAGAACTGGGGTCCATTATCAGCACGTTCTGACTCCCAGCTCTCCCGAACTTACAGTCACTCTTTCTGGAGTCAGTAGTCCTGCACACCTCGTAATTGTACGTGTGCGGCAGGGTCCCTGTGCCCAAAGTGTCTGAGTACCGTGGAGGATAATATGGAATGACAGGGAGGCTGGAGTGATACAGGACGCGAGACTGTCTCCATCGGTAGATCTTGACGGAGATGATGACCACTAAACACGTGATGAAGAGGAAAGAAACCACAGCCAGAGCCAGCACTAAGTAAAAAGTCAGGTTGTCATTGTAGTCCTTGTCGTGTGGAAAGTCGCTGAACTCCGACAGCACTTCAGGGAAGCTGTCCGCCACCGCCACGTTAACAATGACTGTAGCTGAACGAGAGGGCTGCCCGTTGTCCTCCACGATCACAGTCAGTCTTTGTTTGAGCAAATCTTTCTCCGTCACTTGGCGGACAGTTCGGATCTCTCCATTCTGGGAGCCCACTTCAAACAGCGCCCTGTCTGTGGCTTTCTGCAGTTTATAGGAGAGCCAGGCATTCTGTCCAGAGTCCACATCAACAGCCACCACTTTAGTCACCAGGTAGCCCACATCAGCTGAACGAGGCACCATTTCAGCCACCACAGAGCCAGCAGTCTGGACCGGGTACAGAACCTGAGGCGGGTTATCGTTCTGATCCTGGACTTTTATAATAACTGTTGTGTTGCTGCTGAGAGGAGGAGAACCTCCATCCTGAGCTTTGACCACAAGCTCCAGCTGTTTGATTTGTTCATAATCCAGAGAGCGAACTGCACTAAGAACTCCTGTTTCAGAGTTTAAAGACACATAAGTAGAAATCGGACTTCCACTGATTTGGGTATCCTCTATTAGATATGTAATTCTAGCATTTTGACCCCAATCAGAATTGTGCGCACTGACTGTAAAAATAGAGTGACCAGGGGAATTGTTCTCCTGGATATATGCAAAATATAATGATTTGTCAAACAAAGGTGCATTGTCATTTATGTCAGAAACTTTGAGATGTATTGTTTGAGAGCTGGTTAAAGGAGGAGAACCAGAATCTGTGGCTGTTATTGTTATCTGATATTCTGGTACAGACTCTCTGTCTAAATGTTGTTCTGTAATCAGATTGTAATAATTTGTTAGCGAGGACTCAAACTTGAAAGGGAGTTTACTGTTAATCTGACACTTAACTTGTCCATTTTTCTGAGAATCTGCATCTTTCACATTTAAAATAGCTATAGTTGTTCCAACAGGTGCATCCTCAGATACTGAGCTTGAAAATGACATCACATTTATGACAGGTGCATTGTCATTTACATCAACTACATCAATTATGACTTTACTAGTTCCAATTAAGCCACCTCGATCTTTAGCCTCCACCCTGACCTCATGTTTGTTGTCCTTTTCAAAATCGATCACATTAAACACTGATATGACACCTGTGTTTTCATCTATAATAAATATATTTTCTGGACTACCTTTCATTTTTGACAGACTATAAGTAATGACCGCATTTGAGCCACTGTCTGCGTCAGTAGCGTTGACGGTGATTACGCTCGTGCCTTTTGCTGTGTTCTCCACCACAGATGTTTTGTACACAGACTGGCTAAAAACTGGAATGTTGTCGTTCGCATCTAAAACAGTAACATCTATATTTACTGTACCAGATCTTTGCGGCGTTCCTCCGTCAACTGCTATTAATTTTAAAGTCAGGTGTTGATGCTGCTCTCTGTCTAAAGGCTTCTGGAGCACCATTTCAATGTTTTTGCTTCCATCTGGATTCGCATTTTGCTTCAATATAAAGTTGTCGTTTGGAGATAAAACGTAATTTTGCAAACCGTTCTGGCCCACATCCAAATCCTCCGCGCTCTGCAGCGGAAACTGGACTCCAACAGCTGCGAGTTCGCTCACTTCAAAACTGATCGGCTTCTCTTTGTTCGGAAAAGCGGGAGCGTGATCATTTATGTCCAAAACCTCCACGGTGATTCTGTGCAGTTCCATGGGATTTTCCAGAATCATCTCAAAACTGAAGCTGCACGGCGTCACGTCCCCACACAGCTGCTCGCGATCAATCCGCTCGTTCACGACTAGAATCCCTTTGTCTGCCTTCAGCTCTGCGTAATGAACGTTTTCCTCTGTCACGATGCGGGCTCGCCCAGCGCGCAGCCTTCTCAGATCCAAACCCAGATCTTGCGCTACGTTACCGATCAGCGAACCTTTTTTCAACTCCTCTGGAATTGAGTAGCGAATATGTCCACCGGCAAAGGATATTGCGCAAACAAAAAACACAATCAGTTCCATTCTGTGTCGCAGTCCGTACGATGAACGGCCTCCTAATGATTTAATCCAGACTTCTTTTGCGGTCACCATTCCTCTAATCAGAAATCAAGTCGGGGATTTCTTCACCAAAATAAAGCAAACGCTTTTGCTTCCTGTGCTTCCGTAGAAAAATGCCAACCTTCAGACGACAGCCAGCTTCAACTGCGTCTCAGATAAACACGACGAGCTCGCTTCTCTCCAAGAAGGAAAAAGGAAGAACAAAATGACGCCTGATACAAAACAATTTGTAGACCAACAGCGTCTCCCGTAGGTGAACTGATGAAATCCAGAGCTGAGCTTTCCAGCAAAAAGCGTGGACACAATGACTAGTCACAGAAGAAAGAGAAAATCAAATCTTGAAACATATTGATGGATGGATCCATTGATTTGTTCACTGTTGGATACTTTTACCATCCCATCATATTAGGAAAAAGTGTAGCATTTTTTCAAGGTTAATGCCAGTCTTTAAAGAAAAAACGCAAAGACTATTTTAAATGAACCACGCCTATTGTATGTTTTAGCGTAAAAGATAAAAAAAAAGACACATTAAAAAGCTGCCCTGCAAGCATTACGCAATCTTCATATCTTTATTTGAAATGACAGAGATCATCGTAAAAACTAAACTAATTTAAATGTAATGTTTATAGCCATAAGTTAAAAAAAAAAATAGTCCTAAAATTAATTGCTGAGGACAGTGAAAGTTTATATGTTAATTTATATTTCCTTTATTTGCTTTTTTCCCTATGCAAAATGAAACTGTGAAGCTTTTTCTTTTGTTATCTTAGTTTTCTCTTTTTTTAAAAAAAAAAAATTACATTTACCTTATCACATATCAAAGTAAACACTGTCCGTGGTTTTGGAAATTACAAAAACAAAAGGTACAATATTTTCACCATCATAATGTTAGGCTCTGTTTTATATTATATTATATTATATTAAAATATTATATATTTTTCAATAATCAACTGGTCTCTAGAGCAGAGTCGCGTTAATATAGTGGATTATTTATATATATATATAAAAAAAAGTTAAATTCTCACTGTACTTCGCTGTCCATGGTGCTGAACTTTTTCTGGAAGGTTTTTGCAGCATAATAAGGCAACTGTAAAACCAGCTAATTGTTTACTGACCTCCAAAGGAGAATCTGGTTCATCCAGGATGCTCTTCTCACTCTCCATCCGCTGCATGGTTCCTGTAGAACTGGCGTCCATTATCAGCACGTTCTGACTCCCAGCTCTCCCGAACTTACAGTCACTCTTTCTGGAGTCAGTGGTCCTGCACACCTCGTAATTGTACGTGTGTGGCAGAGTCCCTGTGCCCAAAGTGTCTGAGTACCGTGGAGGATAATATGGAATGACAGGGAGGCTGGAGTGATACAGGATGCGAGACTGTCTCCATCGGTAGATCTTGACGGAGATGATGACCACTAAACACGTGATGAAGAGGAAAGAAACCACAGCCAGAGCCAGCACTAAGTAAAAAGTCAGGTTGTCATTGTAGTCCTTGTCGTGTGGAAAGTCGCTGAACTCCGACAGCACTTCAGGGAAGCTGTCCGCCACCGCCACGTTAACAATGACTGTAGCTGAACGAGAGGGCTGCCCGTTGTCCTCCACGATCACAGTCAGTCTTTGTTTGAGCAAATCTTTCTCCGTCACTTGGCGGACAGTTCGGATCTCTCCATTCTGGGAGCCCACTTCAAACAGCGCCCTGTCTGTGGCTTTCTGCAGTTTATAGGAGAGCCAGGCATTCTGTCCAGAGTCCACATCAACAGCCACCACTTTAGTCACCAGGTAGCCCACATCAGCTGAACGAGGCACCATTTCAGCCACCACAGAGCCAGCAGTCTGGACCGGGTACAGAACCTGAGGCGGGTTATCGTTCTGGTCCTGGATCTGGATGTTCACGCTCACGTTGCTGCTGAGAGGAGGAGAACCTCCATCCTGAGCTTTGACTACAAATTCAATTTGTTTGATTTGTTCAAAATCAAAAGAGCGAACTGCACTAACAACTCCTGTTTCAGAGTTTAGAGACAATAAGGTAGAAATTGGACTTCCACTTATGTGTTTTTCTTCTAACAGATAAGTAATCCTAGCATTTTGACCCCAGTCAGAGTCGTGTGCGCTTAGAGTAAATATAGGAAGTCCAGGGGAATTATTCTCCTGCATGTATGCGATGTATTTTGATTTCTCAAAAATAGGTGCATTGTCATTTACGTCAGATATTTTAAGGTGTAACTCTGTTGAACTAGATAAAGAAGGAGATCCAAAATCTGCAGCAGTTATTGTAATGTTATATTCTGAGACAGTTTCTCTGTCCAGCTGCTGCTCTGAAACCAAATTGTAATAGTCTGTCATTGAGGACGTAATTTTAAATGGAAGTGATTTGTCGATGGAACATTTGATTTCCCCATTTTTCTCTGAATCGGCATCTCTGACTTTTAAAACCGCTATTGTTGTACCAGGAAGCGCATCCTCTGAAACTGCACTTGAAAATGACATAACATGAATAGTCGGAGCATTATCGTTTACGTCGATGACGTCAATTACAGCTTTACTGATCCCTGTAAGACCACCGCGATCTTTTCCCTCCACCCTCAGCTCATATTTAGTCTGTTTTTCGTAGTCTATATGACCAGTTACATAGATAATTCCATTGTTTTCGTCTATGCTAAATACGTTGCTCACACTCCCTTTTATATTAAAGACGCTATATGTAATAAGCGCATTAGAACCACTGTCAGCGTCTGTTGCAAGAACCTTAATTATACTCGTGCCTTTCACTGTGTTTTCTGGCACAGAGGCTTTATAAACCGACTGGCTAAAATACGGCTTATTGTCGTTTGCGTCTAGAACTGTAACCTCAATATTTACTGTACCGGATTTTTGCGGCGTCCCTCCGTCAACCGCAATTAATTTTAGATGTAAGTGGGCATGTTGCTCTCTGTCTAAAGGTTTCTGCAGCAGCATTTCAACAGACTTGCTTCCATCTTGATTTGTAATTTGCTTCAACTCAAAATAGTCGTTGGGGGAGAGGGTGTAACGTTGCAGGGCGTTTTGCCCTTCATCCAGATCCTCCGCGCTCTGCAGGGCGAAGCTCGCTCCCGGTGCAGCTGATTCACTGATTTCAAAGCTGATCGGCTTCTCTTTGTTCGGAAAAACGGGAGCGTGATCATTTATGTCCAAAACCTCCACGGTGATTCTGTGAAGTTCGATCGGGTTTTCTAGAATCACCTCAAAGCTGAAGCTGCACGGCGTCAAATCTCTGCAGAGTTCCTCTCGATCAATCCGCTCGTTCACGGCTAGAATCCCTTTGTCTGTCTTCAGTTCGGCGTAGTGAGCGTTTTCTCCGGTCACAATGCGGGCTCGCCCAGCGCGCAGCCTTTTCAAATCCAAGCCGAGATCTTGAGCAACATTACCGATGACGGAGCCTTTTCTCATTTCCTCTGGAACCGAATACCGAATCTGTCCACTAGCATTGATTACCGCATGGAGAAGGAACAAGATAACTCCAAATAGACGCAGCGGTGGAAAAATCCACCACCACCCAACAGCCCGAATGCACACGAACGTCATTATTGCAGCATAAATCCTTAAAAAAGGGAAATATTTTCCTTCGTTCACTCAATCCCCAAGTTAAATGATCCAAAGTAGTCTTAGTGAACGACCATCCTCCTTCCTGCTTATGGGATTTTAGAAATCTCGGTAAAAACTGAGTTGTGGATCGGTGAATCGTTAAATCCAAGCTGAAAAAAGCAATCCGAAGCCTCTCCCCTCACAGAGAGGAAGGACTCAATAACAATGTGGCGCACCACTTGTTCCCCTAACCAACAGCGTCGCTTAGAGTACAAATGATGAAAAGCAACATTCAGGCCAAAATCTGAAAAATTAAACCAAAAACATATGCTGCTCATACCTTTATCAAGCTGAGAGAAAAGAATATATTCAAGTCAATGATGGAGCAAAATATGTATGTATATTAAATAAACAGACAGTCAAGCGGAGAGAAATAAATTTGATAAAAAAAGAATAAAAGCTAAAACAGCAGCGAGGCAGAAATCTAAGAGGAGGTGATGTGATCATTTGGATTTTTATGATTTACCATTTTACCCAAATAAAATTAAAATAACGAAAAAAACAAAACAAAAGATAACCAACTAACCAGAAATATAAATAAAAATGTTTTGCTTGTATAAAAAAAGGTCGAGATGTGATATGTGATACAATAATAAAAAAAGAACAAGTTTTGGGACAAAAAAAAAAGCACCTGGCCGAGCTCTGAAAACAGGGTAGCAGGAAAAAAATGGTGCTGGATGAAACTTCTTTAGGAACAAAACTATAAAACAAGTTACATGGTGAATTGTGCTTTTAACTAGCTTTATAGAGCACAGTCTGGTTATATATTAAATTACTTTAAAATGAAAAATGCCACTGTACTTCGCTGTCCATGGTGCTGAACTATTTCTGGAAGGTTGTTCAAAGACAAAAGCAACTGTAAAACTAGCTAATTGTTTACTGACCTCTAGAGGAGAGTCTGGTTCATCCAGGATGCTCTTCTCACTCTGCATCCGCTGCATGGTTCCTGTAGAACTGGGGTCCATTATCAGCACGTTTTGACTCCCAGCTCGGCCGAACTTACAGTCACTCTTTCTGGAGTCAGTGGTCCTGCACACCTCGTAATTGTACGTGTGTGGCAGAGTCCCTGTGCCCAAAGTGTCTGAGTAACGTGGAGGATAATATGGAATGACAGGGAGGCTGGAGTGATACAGGATGCGAGACTGTCTCCATCGGTAGATCTTGACGGAGATGATGACCACTAAACACGTGATGAAGAGGAAAGAAACCACAGCCAGAGCCAGCACTAAGTAAAAAGTCAGGTTGTCATTGTAGTCCTTGTCGTGTGGAAAGTCGCTGAACTCCGACAGCACTTCAGGGAAGCTGTCCGCCACCGCCACGTTAACAATGACTGTAGCTGAACGAGAGGGCTGCCCGTTGTCCTCCACGATCACAGTCAGTCTTTGTTTGAGCAAATCTTTCTCCGTCACTTGGCGGACAGTTCGGATCTCCCCATTCTGGGAGCCCACTTCAAACAGCGCCCTGTCTGTGGCTTTCTGCAATTTATAGGAGAGCCAGGCATTCTGTCCAGAGTCCACATCAACAGCCACCACTTTAGTCACCAGGTAGCCCACATCAGCTGAACGAGGCACCATTTCAGCCACCACAGAGCCAGCAGTCTGGACCGGGTACAGCACTTGAGGTGGGTTATCGTTCTGGTCCTGAACTTTTATAATAACTGTTGTGTTGCTACTGAGAGGAGGAGAACCTCCATCCTGAGCTTTGACCACAAGCTCCAGCTGTTTGATTTGTTCATAATCCAGAGAGCGAACTGCACTAACAACTCCTGTTTCAGAGTTTAAAGACACATAAGTAGAAATTGGACTTCCGTTCATACGAGTATCTTCTAACAGATAAGTAATTCTAGCATTTTGACCCCAGTCAGAGTCATGTGCCTTCACAGAAAATATAGAAAGTCCTGTGGGGTTATTTTCAGTAATCTGTGCAAAATAGCTTGATTTTTTAAACACTGGCACATTATCATTTATATCTGAGATTTTAAGGTTTAATTGTGTACTGCTAGAAAGAGGTGGAGATCCAATGTCTGTTGCTGTTATTGTTATATTGTATTCTGCTATAGATTCTCTATCAAGCTGGTGATTGGAGATTAAATTATAATAGTCCGTCAATGAAGATTCAATCTTAAAAGGGAGTTTTCCATCAACAAAACATCTGAATTGGCCATTTGTTTCTGAATCAAAATCTTTTATGTTAAAAATAGCTATAGTTGTTCCAACAGGTGCATCCTCAGACACGGAGCTTGAAAATGACATCACATTTATGACAGGTGCGTTGTCATTTACATCGACTACATCAATTATGACTTTACTAGTTCCAATTAAGCCACCTTGATCTTTGGCCTCCGCTCTGACCTCATATCGTTTGTCTTTTTCATAATCTATCGCACCAGTCACAAAAATTGTACCATGGTTTTTATCAATACTGAATATATCTGTGGTGCTCCCTTTTATTTTTGACAGACTATAAGTAATGACCGCATTTGAGCCACTGTCTGCGTCAGTAGCGTTGACAGTGATTACGCTCGTGCCTTTTGCTGTGTTCTCTACCACAGATGTTTTGTACACAGACTGGCTAAAAACTGGAATGTTGTCGTTCGCATCTAAAACAGTAACATCTATATTTACTGTACCAGATCTTTGCGGCGTTCCTCCGTCAACTGCTATTAATTTTAAAGTCAGGTGTTGATGCTGCTCTCTGTCTAACGGCTTCTGAAGCACCATTTCAATGTTTTTGCTTCCATCTGGATTCGTATTTTGCTTCAAGATAAAGTTGTCGTTTGGAGATAAAACGTAATTTTGCAAACCGTTCTGGCCCACATCCAAATCCTCCGCGCTCTGCAGCGGAAACTGGACTCCAACAGCGGCTGATTCGCTCACTTCAAAACTGATCGGCTTCTCTTTGTTCGGAAAAGCGGGAGCGTGATCATTTATGTCCAAAACCTCCACGGTGATTCTGTGCAGTTCCATGGGATTTTCCAGAATCATCTCAAAACTGAAGCTGCACGGCGTCACGTCCCCACACAGCTGCTCGCGATCAATCTGCTCGTTCACGACTAGAATCCCTTTGTCTGCCTTCAGCTCTGCGTAATGAACGTTTTCTCTTGTCACGATGCGGGCTCGCCCAGCGCGCAGCCTTCTCAGATCCAAACCCAGATCTTGCGCCACGTTACCGATGACAGAGCCTTTCTTCATTTCCTCCGGTACCGAATACCGAATCTGTCCGGCTACCATGATAGTAATATTAAGTAACAAAAAAAGCAGACAGAGATTCAGATGGAAATCAAAGAAAAATCGCAATCGGAGGGAGAGGCGGATCTCCGGCGCCATAGCTCGAACAAAAATCAAACAAAGAAAGGCAAAATAATAGTCCTCTAGAAGTGAAGAGAGTAAAGATATTTCTTTTTGAAATCAAAAGGTTTCCAACATTTTAAAAAGAAGGTTTGTGAATATAAATAGTCCTCAACTCAGCTAGATGTGGTCTGCAGTCCGATCTAGATCATACGCTGTACTCAATCAGCAGTCAGGGGAAGGACAAAATGTTGACGCAGCCAAGCTATTATTTTGCTGTCCAACAGCTCCACTTGCAGTCTAAACCGAGTAAAAAGAAAATATAAATTCCCCACAGAGAAAAAAAAAGAAATACAAAGATAAAAATAATCTGCATGTAGTTGGCTCAGACAGAAACAGAAAAACACTTGTTAAAAATCAATTATCTTTGTTTTTCACAGAATGCTGACTTAGTTAATGCTGTATCAACCACGTTCATTATGACAAAAATGTCTATCCCCAGAGATAAATAAAATACTATAATCTATTGGTCTGTTGTCTGTTCACCAAAATCATGGATCTTTGCTGCAGCGCCTTTAAATTTTCTGCAAGTTAATTGTGAAATATTGTTGATCTATTAACCTAGTTCAGATGTCTTTTTTTTTCTTTTTTTCCCAAAGGGACAGAAACAAAGAACTTCAGTTTCACACATAGAAAAGAGCACAAAAACGAGACTCTATGCAATAAAACCCATTACACATACTACTAATAAATTATTTCAACTTCCAATATAGTCAACAAAATAGAAGAATGTATATCAGAAAGAGATCACATCCCAAGAGAAGCTTATCATACAAACTTTAAATAATGATTGCTGCAAGCAGAAGTTGCGTGAAAAGTTAACTTAGTTATACAAATAAGTCAAATGATATATACCACAATGCACAGTTTTGTCATACTCTTATAGAGATAGAAATAGGAAACTTTTTAAGCAGAACAAATCCAGCTATATAGTAGCTAAAATGAACCAGCAAAATTGGTATTTTATCACAGACTAAAAAGTACACTCTAAAAATATATTTTATTGTGATCAAATGATCAGTAAAAGTCAGTTCAGTTCCTTTTGTGAGTAAAGGGTGAGCCATCCCATCAATTATTAAATAAAATTAAATACACAGTCCCATCCATGGCAGTGTCTACTGGACAGATTCAGAAGGCATTAAAACAGTTGTTTTTAAAAAAAAAAAAAAAACAACAACACAAACCTCCAAAATCTAAAAACAGTTATAAAGTTGTTCAGGACCACGGACAGTGACGGGAACAGGGAGACACTGAAAACTATCAAATTTAGCACAGACGTTATAATCTGCTATCTTTTGTTGACTAAAATAATTCCAACAGATGCATTACATGCTATAGGCATTATTACTGATATAAGATGTGTATTAACTGTCTAGGCAATTGTAGACAAGCAATGTCAAACACCGCAACTCGTCAACATTATAGGAAGTAACAACACCGCTTGCATCCTGTAATGCTTTTGTCTGTAAAGTAAATTGGATCAACTGACCTCTAGAGGAGAGTCTGGTTCATCCAGGATGCTCTTCTCACTCTGCATCCGCTGCATGGTTCCTGTAGAACTGGGGTCCATTATCAGCACGTTCTGACTCCCAGCTCGGCCGAACTTACAGTCACTCTTTCTGGAGTCAGTGGTCCTGCACACCTCGTAATTGTACGTGTGTGGCAGAGTCCCTGTGCCCAAAGTGTCTGAGTACCGTGGAGGATAATATGGAATGACAGGGAGGCTGGAGTGATACAGGATGCGAGACTGTTTCCATCGGTAGATCTTGACGGAGATGATGACCACTAAACACGTGATGAAGAGGAAAGAAACCACAGCCAGAGCCAGCACTAAGTAAAAAGTCAGGTTGTCATTGTAGTCCTTGTCGTGTGGAAAGTCGCTGAACTCCGACAGCACTTCAGGGAAGCTGTCCGCCACCGCCACGTTAACAATGACTGTAGCTGAACGAGAGGGCTGCCCGTTGTCCTCCACGATCACAGTCAGTCTTTGTTTGAGCAAATCTTTCTCCGTCACTTGGCGGACAGTTCGGATCTCTCCATTCTGGGAGCCCACTTCAAACAGCGCCCTGTCTGTGGCTTTCTGCAGTTTATAGGAGAGCCAGGCATTCTGTCCAGAGTCCACATCAACAGCCACCACTTTAGTCACCAGGTAGCCCACATCAGCTGAACGAGGCACCATTTCAGCCACCACAGAGCCAGCAGTCTGGACCGGGTACAGAACCTGAGGTGGGTTATCGTTCTGGTCCTGGACTTTTATAATAACTGTTGTGTTGCTGCTGAGAGGAGGAGAACCTCCGTCTACAGCTTTCACTTGCAATCTGAACTCTTTAGTTTGTTCATAATCAAAGGAGTACAGAGACTGAATCGTGCCGCTTTCCGGTTTAATTGAGAAATATTTGGAGACAGGATTTCCGTTAATTTCATTTTCCACAAGAAAATAACTCAGGTGTGCATTCTGACCCTGATCTGGGTCAGTAGCCTGAACTTGTAACAAAGTGACACCTGGAGAGTTGTTTTCCATCACGTGAGTAGTGTACACATTCTGTCCAAAAGCTGGAGCATTGTCATTAACATCCGTAATTTCTAGAACAAAACTCTTTTTGCTGGACAAAGCTTGGAAGGCTTCATCGACAGCTGTTAGGGTGATGTTGTATTTTGAATTTATTTCTCGATCAAGGATTTGTTCTGTTACCAAAGTGTAATAATTTCTTAGAGTGGATTTGATGCTAAATGGTAGATTTTCTTCTATAGCAACGCGCACTTGTCCGTTTTTACCCGAATCTTTATCCTGGACACTAATCAAGGCCACAACAGTGCCAGGGGGAGAATCTTCTGAAATCTTTCCTGAATATGAAGCCATGGTGATCACTGGGGAATTATCATTGACATCTAATATATCGATTATTAATTTGCTATGTCCAACTAACCCCCACGGATCCTTTTCCTGAATATTTATTTCGTAACTCGACAAAAGCTCGTAATCTAGCTCACCCGTGAGTTTAATCTCCCCTGTGAATGGATTTATTTCAAAAGGAAAAGAGGAATCCTCCTCTAAGTGGGTGAAATAATAAGTGACGTTCCCATTGTAACCCTGATCTGCGTCCACGGCAGACACTCTGAGTATGATCGCGCCGCGCAAAACATTTTCCAAAACAGAGGCTTTGTACAAGCGCTGCGTAAAAACGGGTGCATTATCGTTTGCATCCAGAACGGACACTTGAATTTTGACTGTCCCGGACATCTGCGGTTCTCCGCCATCCACAGCAGACAATACAAGCGCGTGCTCGCTTTGTTTCTCTCGGTCCAAAGCTTTGTGAAGCACAATTTCTGCATATTTACTCCCATCTGGCCGAGCTCGTTGTTTTAGAATAAAATGCTCGTTTGCTTTTAAAGCGTAGCTCTGCAGTGAGTTTATCCCTACGTCAGGATCAGATGCGCTATCAAGGAGAAACGCGGTCCCTACTGCAGTCGATTCACTAATATCCAAATGAATTTCTTTTTTGGGAAAAACGGGAGCGTGATCGTTTACATCCTGTACCTCAATTGTGATGGGAAACAACTCGAGTGGGTCTTCGAGGACGATTTCTAAGCTGAAACTGCATGGGGATTTCTTGGCACATAATTTTTCTCTGTCGATTCGTTCATCGACAACGATGTGGCCTTTGTTCGGATTCAGTGTGACGTATTTGATTTCATCGTCTATAACAAGTCGAGCCCGACCAGCCACCAACCTTCTGACGTCCAAACCCAGGTCTTTTGCAACATCTCCAACAAACACTCCTTTCCTCATCTCCTCTGGAACAGAATACCGAATTTGTCCGTCGACTGTAGCCAGAAGAACGTAAAGCAAAATGGAGATTTTTACATCCGAAGGGTGTCGTCTCCTTTTTGAATAATCCATTCTTGATATAAAAAATTGTAATATCATACAGGAAAAATGAATAGGCTAAAAAACTCTTCCTTCAAAAATACGCAGTATTAAAAGATACTGGTTGACGTGGGCGGTTATATCACCCCTTTGTTGCAAAAATGGGTGGTGGTGACTTTGTGTTCTCGGTGAGCTATTACACTCCAGCTTTCTGCTTAGGCAATAGCACCACCATCAGTCACTGTGAGCACACATACTATGTTTTCTATTATTATTATTTTATTCTATTTTTATTTATTTATTTATTTTTATTTTTCATGCATCTGTGTTTATCAAACTTCAGGAGCCTCTTCCAGAATTCTTTTTAATCGTTATCAACTCTCCCAAAAACACATACCAAGCAAAGAATATTAGTAATTCAAGGTCAGCTATATTGCTAAAAAATAGAAAAAGAAAATAAAAAAAAAAACATAATGTTGCTCTCATCCCTTTTGGTAAATTGTGCCATTTAATTATTCTTTCAATACATAACATTT
The DNA here is from genome assembly GCF_002922805.2 of Oryzias melastigma. Classification (NCBI taxonomy): domain Eukaryota; kingdom Metazoa; phylum Chordata; class Actinopteri; order Beloniformes; family Adrianichthyidae; genus Oryzias; species Oryzias melastigma. Next base: position 14,238,813 of record NC_050521.1, read on the forward strand.
TAAAATTACAATTTCCCCTCAAATATTGTTAGTAGCATTAAGTATAGGGTACTAAAGTAACCATTACAAATCTTTAAAAAAAAAAAAAAAAAAAAACAGCACAAGTCATATAGTTTCCTTTTTTGCAGATAAAAGTATGAGTGGGTAAAGTAAATGTCCTGCAATCTTTTTTTTTCCCTTTCTAATCTGACTAACCACACTGACCTACTTTTTAGCTTTGGATTCAAAATCTAAATCTTCCCCAGCAGTCATCCCCAAGAACGCACCACTACAATTTCATACATGTCAGTATAGCTAAAATAATGTGTGCAAATAAATATATGATTATTGTATTTAATCACAAATCACCTTATAGTAGTATCACATAAAACTGCTTTACTGCAGAGCAGAGCACCCAGTGCACAGTGATTATGCATTATTCAAACACTGCCTGCACTCTGCAGGCAGCAACGCTTATTTATATTCATTTGGTGAAAAACATGAGGATGAGCCACACTAAACTCTCGAAACAGAACATTGCAGCTTTATGTATTATTGTAGATTGCAGTTTTGCTTTGAAACAGCTTTGAATCAGTATATAAACACAAAAGTAGCAGGTGATTATCTGAATTATAAACAGAAGATGAAATCAAAGAAGATATGTCAAGATGTGTGTTTTGCAGCTTCATGATGAAGTTGTGATGCATTTGGGTCTTGATAAATAAGGTGCAGAGCAAGCATATCATAAAAAGATTTAGTACATTAAAAATAAGCTTACCTTTTTGGATCAAAGTAGAAGTCAGGTTCATACAAAGCACCAAGAAGAATAGCATGAAAAAAGAAGAGGAGGAAAAAAAAGTTAGCAGGAATAACAAAATCTTCAAATAAAACAGCCTCTTGAAGCAATTCTATACCCGTTTTAGAATCATTAAAAATAGGTAAGTTTGCAAATAAATTGTTCTTTTAAATAAAAAAAATCATGTGAAAGACAAATGCATTTATCAGGTTACTGTAGTGTTGACAGATTTCAAAAGAAGGTGAAATCTTAGCACCTATCACACCTTTTCTTTGACATTTTTTCTGAAGACAAATATAAAAGTCTGTTAATGAACAGTCCTATCAATAAGACAGATTTTGTCATTAATATTTACCCACAACTAAAATGGCTGCATCCTTGATTAAAAAGGACTGTCACTGTGACTCAATACGCCAATAAACATTTTTCCCCAACACCAAAATATTTTTTCTGTTAAATAAATCAATAACACTGAATATATTCTAAAAAGTAAAAGCACCACTAAAGTCCACATTTAAAATAGTCTTATAAAAATATGTTCCAGCACTGCCAGCCTAAATCTTTATTACAGAGCTCTTGTGACCTACATACAGCAGCAGTAGGAAAACAGTATTTTTCTCTCCTCCCTCTGTGGCTAGAATTAGGAGCACAAATGAGCCTGAAGCTACACTGGAAATTTATAGATTCACTGTGGTGTTATACATGACGGTGACACAGTAAACCACAGAAACATGCTCACCTATGGCTTTTTATTTATTTATTTATTTTAAATGGCAAACTTGCGCTTCATAGCTTTGGAATTTAAAAAAAAAAATCTAAGTCACAAGATTTTTTATGTCATTAGTTTTTCACACAATGTGAACATGCAGCTAGATTAAAAAAAGCATTTAAAGAGAAAACATTTATCCAAAATTGATGTCTTCTCAGATGTTAAAAACCAAATGCAAATAATATATTAAAAAATAATTTATTCTAAATAACTTACAGAAGTATCACAACAATCAGCAATGAGAACATTGGATTGAAATCATAATCAAATAGAAAAAAAACAAAAACAAACATCAAAATCTTTTTTGGAAAGTTTATTTTTTTTAGTAGATGCATTCATCCTTTACATACTTTTCACTTTATGAGTTTGGTTGGAATAGCAAAGCTTGTGTTTTTTTTTTTTTTTGTCAGACATCAAACTGTGAGGTTGTTTTTAACGAGAATGATAAGACGTGGTCACGTGTAGATCCTAAGTTAACATGTGCAACAAAACATGCATCAAAGCTTCTTATATTACATATAACAAAACATCCAACTCCAGAGACTTCAACACTAACCTCAAATAGTGAAATCAAAAGAAAAAAAATACTTTCTCCTATATATCAAATGAGAAAAATATCACGGAAGTTTAAAGAGTGAATAATAATTTATGATTGTCAGAGGAAAGAGATAACCCTAAACTGCAATATATAAGTATACAACATACAACTTTAACAATAAAACAGAAAAAAAATAAAAAAAACTATACAAAATGTTAGATAGATTATGCTGGAGAAAAATAAGGTTAGCCTAATTATACATCAGTGAATTAAAAAAAAAAAAAACAAGAAAACAAAAACTATAGCAATATTCATAATCACAACAACGTGCGCAAATGCTTAATAACTTGATTTCTGCATAATTTTATTAAAAAAATACAAATCAGTGGACATAATTTTGTTTTCCATGATCAAAGCCAGTAGAAATACAGATTATGTCACAAAAAAAGAAACGTAAATCTATATTTTCATGCCTAAATATTTCTGCAGAAAAAATACCAAAAATAATCAACCATTGACAATTTTTGCACTTAATATTTATACCACAAATCACAATTAGATTAACTCCAGTCAAAACAAAATAGTGCACATTAAATTCAGTACTGATATTACAAGTACCTATCATATAATTTTTTAAATGACGACAAACTTTTACTTAAAAACGTAACACGGATGCTGGGGACCAGCTCTGGCCTTCAGACTGGCTCTGTCAGTGCTGAGGCGCCTTACTGTATTTTTTTGATAGACTGCACTTCTTTTTTTTAGTGTGTCGGTGTCTGTGTTTCCTCCAAAACGGAAATCGCCTCTCCATGAACCAGTAGTCATAAAGGGGTCATATCGATCATCTTTCAGCAAAGTCCCACAACGACTAAAATCTGCAAAACCAGTGGAGTAGTAAGTGGATGGGAACACTGGGAGATTGGCCGTGGTTGATCGGTAAACATAGCCACGCCGGCAGAGCTTAAAATAAATCACTGCGCTGATTAAGAGGATGAGCAAGAGTGAAACGACTGAAAGAGCGATGATTAAATAGAGCGTTAAATCGTCACTGTTCTGTGATTCATCTACAAACTCAAAATGCTCTTTTAAAACCGGCAGGCCATCACCGAGTGTTATACTGACCGTTGCCGTCGCAGAGAGAGCCTCATGCCCGTTATCAGTTACTAAAACTGACAGTGTTTGTTTTGGTTCATCGTCCTCCATGAATGCTCGGAGAGTTCTGATTTCACCAGTGTGAAGATCTGCCATAAATAGGCCAGGCCGGGTTGCTTTAATTATTCTGTAAGAGAGCCATGCATTGTGACCAGAGTCTGCATCCACAGCTACCACCTTGGTCACCAGGTAGCCTCTTGGTGCTTCAACTGGCACCATATCTTCTGCGATGTAGTCAGAAGTTTGAACTGGATAAAGAATGACAGGTGCATTGTCATTTTGATCTTTCACAAAAACATTTATAGTACAGGTAGTGGAAAGTTGAGGCTCGCCTCTATCAAGGGCTGCCACTCTTATCTGGAAATGAACTGACTGTTCATAATCAAAGCGGCGGGATGTGAAGAGTTCTCCTGTGTCTGAGTTTACTATAAGAAAGGATGACGCGTCTAAATTCATGTCCTTTAATATGTGATACATTATTTTTGCATTTGATCCTTTGTCACTATCTTGCGCACTGACTTGAATAACAAAAGTGCCAACTGGTTGGTTCTCCAAAATGTTAGCATTGTACTCACTCTGTGAAAACGTTGGAGCATTGTCGTTCACATCACTTACTAGAATTGATAAAACTGTCACACTTGAAAGAGATGGAAAACCTGCATCAGTGGCAGTTAAAGTAATGTTATACTCTGACTGTATTTCTCTGTCCAGCATCTCATCAGTCACTAACATATAATAGTTTTTAACTTCTGAAACTAATTTAAAGGGAACATAGTCTGGTATTGAACATGTGACATGACCACTACTGCCTGTGTCTAGGTCATAAATATTAATCAAAGCAACCATGGTTCCTGGTTTGGAGTCCTCGGCCACATTAGGAGAGGCAGACTTTACCTCTATCACTGGTTTGTTGTCGTTCACATCAATCACATCAATTATAAGTTTACAGTGAGAAGCCTGTCCACCACCATCTTTAGCTTGAACATCAAGCTCAAGCGAGCTAGCCTCTTCGTAGTCAATGATGCCCACCACACGCACTTCTCCAGTCTGAGAGTTGATTTCAAGCACTCCAGCCAGTTTGTCAGAAAGATGTGTGAAAGAGTATGTTATTTCTCCATAGACACCATCATCTGAGTCTGTAGCATTTAAGGTTATGATGACAGTCCCAATGGCAGAGTTCTCTTGCACAGATGCTTTGTAAACTCGTTGGCTAAAAACTGGGACATTATCATTAGCATCCAAGACCCGAATATGAATAGAAGCAGTTCCTGATCTGTTGGGTTCCCCCCCATCAATCCCAATGATTTTCAGTACATGTTCGGCTTGTGCCTCTCGATCCAATGGCTTTTTGAGAACTAGTTCAGGATAGGAATTCCCATTTATCTGGGTGCTCAATTCTAGTGCAAAATGGTCATTATGGTTCAGCTTATATTCCTGGATAGAGTTCCTGCCCAAATCAGGGTCATGTGCGCTCTCCAAAGGAAATCGTCGTCCCAGAACAGTAGATTCAACCAAATCGAGGTTTATCTCTCCTGCAGTAAAAACTGGGCTGTTGTCATTTATGTCGGTTATGTCCAAAACCAAGCTGGATGCTTGAAGAGGGTCTTCAAGTAAAAGCTGGAACTGCAGGATGCAAACAGTAACTTGCGCACACAACTCCTCTCGGTCTATTCGTTGGCTGATCAAGAGATTTCCTGTTGCCAGGTCCAGCTCACACAGCTGACTGGTTCCTTCTGCAACAACCCGCGCTCGACGAGCATCGAGCTGCGACACCTCCAGTCCAAGATCTCGTGCAACATTTCCAATGACAGAGCCCACTTTCATCTCCTCTGGAAGCACGTAACGCACTTCTCCCAGTGAAAAACACAAATGAGAGAGAAGCAAAAAAACCCCGATCCACCATCTTAAACATATTCGACGATCCGCCAGAAAAACTGCTTCCAGAAATAGATGTTCTGTCGACATTGTAAGCCAATCCTCAAAATGCAGTAGCAAAAATGGAGGCTATACTGCTGCTGTAATCCGGGAGCACTCTGCTTCTCTTGCTGAGTTAATCATGCTCTATTAAGGATGCTGTCAGCTTGGATTCCTACATCTCTATTCCCATTCGACCGCTGCTTCTCGCTCCCCCTCTCTCTCTCCCCCCTGTTTTTCTCTCTTTTGGCGTCTCTTTTTTTTCTCTCACAGACTCACACAGCCATGCAGCATCTCTGCTTTTCTCCTCTTCACAGGCACACAAACCTGCAGAGCTCTCTGCTCTAACCCAGTTCTCTAATTCCACTGACACAGAAAGGCAAAAGCATGCATGAGTCAGGCACGATAGAAGGGCGTCATCTAGAGACTGAAGGTACAATTACAAGCAGGTTTCAAAAAATGATGAGTAGATGAGAAATAGAAAAACACAAAAAAAATAGTGTTAGAGTCATTAAGTACATTTTGGTGAAGAACTAATACTTGACAGTGTTGTAACTCTGATTTGGACTTGAGGACCGTTGTATAATTTGGTACAAAAACAGAAAATTGATTTGAATCTTGTTTTAGCAAATTACAGCAGACGCAATGAGGAAGAACTTAAACTTATCTTAAGTGTGTGGCTGCAGCAGCTGAAAATGTTGTAGCAAGACTGTAAAACTCTAAAAACAAATGATAAAATTGTAAACTCAATTCTATAATTAACTGGAAGACAGCAGTGGGACGTGAGTACATGGATGGGGTTATCATATCATCTTCAAGCACTTTCATTTCATTTCATTTCATTTCAAGAAGTTTGATGTAAAACATTTAAAAGCAAAATATACTCTATTTAAATTCCACTGACTTAAAACCACAGCAAAAACAAGCACCTCACAGAAAAAAAAAATATATTTATATCAAACTGTTCTTTTTTTGTTTGTTTCATTTCTATTTCATTTACTCTGGAATCTAATTTATACATAAACAAAACAAACAAAAAAAACTGCTAAAATTAATCGGCTAAATTAATGTATAGGTAGCAAAACATTCTCAAAGAAAATATTTTTAAATAGGCAGATCAATGTTTTCATTAGCATTATTTCATATCAAAATTATGATTTTTTTTCATCAAAATGAAGCAAGGTAGAACTACATAACTTACTGTAATAAACTAATATAATTTTGGTCATATTTATTTTTTGTCATATAAAAGTTGAAGAAAAAGATGAATAGTTCTAGGATTTAAAACCACTCAGTAGGATGTGTATATGAGAAGCACAATTAGGTGAGGATAGAAAAGATAGTTTTAAATGCTTAATATATATATATATATATATATATATATTTGAAAAATGTCACAATCCCTACCTCTGTTGTATCACCAGAATCCCCAAAATCCTCCAAAAAATGTATAAGAAATCCAGCAACAGAGATACTAAACAATCCAGTGACAAAATGATGATACATATTGTGAGAAAAACTTAATTTTTTTCAAAAAGGTACCTTTGACAACTATTATTATGTTTTACCAAAACTATTACCTGAGGTAAAACTGGAAAAAAGAAAAAAACATGCTATAAAAAAGGCATTCTTATTATTCGTGTCTCCAAAAAATATACCTCTGTGTCCCAATTATTGGAATAAGGCCTACCTCGGGGGAAGCATCAGTATCTCCAAAAGCCTCCAGAAAGTCAGTAGGACTCTTCCTGAGAGTCTGGTCAGCAGGCAGCGTGTTGTCATTGTAAGAAGACACAAACTTAAAGTCACTGGTTCGAGATCCTGTTGTCAGGTAGGCGTCATAATTGTAAGCGCTGCGTAAAGTTCCTGTGCCGTCAACATCTGCGTAATTAGGAGGCAGATAACCGCTGGGGATGGCAACTGCTCCATCAAACAAGAGTCGGGGCTTTCTCCTGCGACAAAACCTCACACCCAAGATGATGATGATGAAGGTCAGGAAGAAGGTGGACACACAAACCAGAGCGATGATCAGATAGGAAGTCAGTTTGGAGTTCTTCTCCTCGTAAGAAATCTCCTTGAGTTCTGGCACCTCAGCCAAGTTATCGGAGATGAGTAAATACATGGCACAGGTGGCAGACAGAGAGGGCTGTCCGTTATCTTTGACTGCCACAATCAGGTTCTGTTTCATGCTGTCAGATTGGGAAATGTCCCGCTGCGTCCTGATCTCTCCACTGTGCAGACCGATGGTGAAAAGTCCCGGATCAGTGGATTTGACTATATGATAGGACAGCCAGGCGTTCTGTCCAGAGTCGGCGTCCACCGCGATCACTTTGGACACCAGAGAGCCTCCGTGTGCAGCTTTGGGGACCAGCTCGGTCATGAAGGAGCTGCCCTCCGGGGCGGGGTACAGAATCTGAGGAGAGTTGTCGTTCACATCCCAGATCAACACACTCACGCTCACGTTGCTGCTGAGCGGAGGAGAACCGTTGTCTCTGGCCATCACCTGCACTTGAAAACTCCTCAACTGTTCATAATCAAACGACCTGACAGCGTGGATCAGCCCCGTGTCTCCGTTCACAGACACATAGGAGGACACCGGGGCTCCGTTCACCTCAGCAGCTAACAGAGAATAAATCACTGTACCGTTTTGTCTCCAGTCGGGGTCTCGAGCGCTCACCCGACATAAAGTGGAGCCAGCTTGGTTGTTTTCGCTCACATATGCGCTGTACGACTGTTCCTCAAACACAGGTGGGTTGTCGTTGATGTCAGCTACAGATAAGTGAACACTTTTAGACGAGGACAGAGGTGGAGAGCCCTCGTCAGTGGCAAAGATGCTAATGTTGTAATCAGACACTAGTTCACGGTCCAGCTGTCCTGTGCTCACCACAGAATAATAGTTTTTGATGGAAGGAACCAACTTAAAAGGAGCGTTGCCTTGAATGGAGCAGCGGACCTGTCCGTTCTTGTCAGAGTCTCTGTCCTGCACGTTAATGATGCCCACCTCTGTACCAGGAGGGGCGTTCTCTGGGATGGAGCTGGACACAGACTTCAGACTGATTACAGGGGCGTTGTCATTTACATCAGTGATGGAAATAATTACTTTAGCATAAGATGAAAGTCCCAAACCATCCTTGGCTTTAACGCGTATTTCAAATGATGTTGTACTTTCATAATCAATTTCACCTTTCACCAGAATTTCTCCCACTTTCACATCAATACTGAACATTTTCATCACTTCTTTTGTGACATGTCCGAATTCATAAAATACATCTCCATTGACTCCTTCATCTGCGTCTGTTGCGCTCACTGTAACCACTACAGTATCTAAAGGGGAGTTTTCGGGCAGACTGGCTTCATACACGGCCTGGCTGAACACTGGGGCGTTATCATTAGCATCCAGCACGGTGATGTGGATGACGACTGTTCCTGATTTCTGAGGAGATCCACCATCTACAGCTGTGAGGAGCAGATCCATTTCCTTCTGCTTTTCACGATCAAGTTCTTTGTCTAGAACAAGCTCAATGTTGTTTCCATTCGCAGCCAGAATAAAATGATCGTTCTTCTGAAGGTTGTATTGCTGCACTGAATTCTGCCCTACATCCGCATCGTGCGCCTCCTCGATCACAAAGCGCGCTCCTCTGACTGCAGACTCCTGAATTTCTAAATTGATTATTTTTTCCTTAAATTCCGGAGCATTGTCATTAATATCTTGCACATGAAGGTTTACGCGATGAAGCTGGAGAGGATTTTCCAGCACGAGCTCGTGTTTGAAAACGCAGGAAACCTTTTCTCCGCAAAGCCCCTCGCGGTCAATCCTGTCGGCCACAATCAGCTCTCCGTTCTTCAGGTTTATGTCACAGTAACGTTTGTCTGTCCCGTCGGTGTCGATGCGCGCTCTTCTGGCGGACAGTGCAGCCGCCTGCAGCCCGAGATCTTTGGCGACATTTCCAATAACCGATCCTCGTTTCATCTCCTCTGGGAAAGAAAAGCTCACGTCTCCATAAGCGGCCCGGAACAAAAGCAGAAGCAGCAAAACCCGACGAACAGGAACAAAAGAGAAGATCCACTTCATCGCTGATCCACAACAAAACACAGTCTGATGTGTTGAAAAAATGAAGTAGCTAAATGACAGAAAACGATAGCGACCGTAAACGTCGTTTTTGTTATAATCCGCAGACAGAAACGCAATAAATGTCTGTCCTTTCTGAGGTCTAGGCTTCGGAGATTTTCTTCTGCTGGTGTACAGCGCCACCACGAGTTATAATAAATAAATACAGAGATTTTATTTATTCTTATTTCTCCAATGATATATTAATTTTACTCATTTGTATTTTTTATGGTTTTTTAAAGTATCGTCGGCAAATATTATTTTATATAAGTTATAATACATTCATACAGTAATGTTTATTTTCATTTTTTGTATTTGTATTTTTTTCTGTGTGATTTTTTATGTGGGCTTATTATCTGCATTAATACATTTTCTACTTTTATATTTATTTATTTTTTAAATTTTCTTCTAAATTTTAATTATTTTGTTTTCAAATTACAGTTTCATTTCTCCAACAGAACCTGATCAGGCTACATTATTAAGGAAGACAATTCCCATCAGCATATCCAATATTTCTTCCTGTTTTCTTTGGTAAAACAAATTAAAACAACTAACAAAACTACAAAATAATCACATGCACACATTTAAGACTGTGTTGGCACTGATCAAAGCCATTTGCTCATGTTGTTGCATTTTTTTGTATGTTTTTTTAGAAATCCATTTTCTTTCTGTGGTTCATTTTTTGGCTAGTGTGGTTTACATTTTTGATCACAGTGATCAGCTACTGTACTTTTATTAAAAAAAAATGTCTTTAAATTAATCAAACAGGAAGCTTCAACAGTTTTGCGACTTTGACCCGGGACGTTTCTGTGTAGAGTTTGCATGCTGTCCTCATGCATGTAGTTTTCTTCTTAGCACCCAGCTTCCTCCCACAGTCCACAAATATATTTCATAGATCTATTGATAATTCTAAATTGTTCCTATAAAAAGACTTTGTTATTGTGTTGCTTTATGACAGAGTAGTAGACTGTTGACCTGTCCACCCCACCTTTGCCCAACAGTAGCCAAGAAAGGCTCAAGAGGGCCCATGATCCCAAAAGGGGGGTGTTTGTTTGATTTCTTGGTTTTAAATCTATGACAGTAGGGGACCTTGGTGAAATTGACAATATATTTATATATATAAAACACTATTTTTTATAAAAACAAAAAAAAGTTTCAATATCTTTATGAATGAAGAATCCACACAAACGTTATTTTACCCTCTACAGCACACAACAAACACAGAAGACATATTAAAAAAGTAAAAAAGAAGAAAACTAACTATTTGCAAAGACAACCAAAAGTCAGCATGTGTTGTAATACATAATTTGCTAATCAATTCATCTGATAAATAATATTATATAATTATTTTCTGATTAAATAAAATCCACTCATACGTCATTTGAATGTATTCCAAGCAGCAAAACAATCAAAATGTCAAAACAAATCTAGTGAGGGTCTTCTCTGGAATGGGTGTCAGAAAACTGCTTACTTTAGAAAGAAAAAAAATCTTCGTTGAATTTCTATATTTTTACTTTAGAGTCCCTGTGCTTCAGTTGTTTAGCATGAGTCTTTAAATTGTAATGACAAAAAGTCCAAATAAACTTATTCTTTGCCTATTGGACAATAGAAGATTGGAAAAATATTCCCTGCTCTGATGAGTCTTGATTTCTGCTTCAACATTCAGACGATAGGGTCATAATTTGTGGGCAATAATATGAAAGCATGGACCGATCCTGCCTTCTATAAACTGCTCAGGTTGGTGGACGTGTATTGGTGCTGAAGTTCTGAGGGGGAGAAAGGAATCCAACCCAGAAAAGGCAATCAAAAATGCATCAAATTACCAAAAAAAAAAAATAAATAAAATAAAATAAAAAAAAATAAAAAATAAAAAAACACCCTAAATTTGCTCTACTGAATAATAGTGTTAAAACAGATAGGGCAAGTATGATAAAATACAATAAGTTTTTTAATGGAAATTCTTCAGTTACAGTTAAATATACAACTCAATATCCTATATTGATCTGATGTATGTGTGCTTGTTTTCTCAAAGTATCTTCTATTACAACGTTTTATGGACTATTAGTTACAATTATAGTAAACAAAAATTAAATAATAAGTTCTTTAAAAATGATCACTCCAAAAAGTCTTTCACACAAATGTTTTCGGTGAGCCAGAAGCTGTTAGAAGATTTAAGTGGGGCAACTCATGTTACCAAAGGTTCAGAGAAATATAATTTTGCGTCCATATTCCCCTCTGTGTACTGTGGAAAATTGTACTAAATTGCTGGAACTTCCATTTTTACAACAGACACTTCGGCCAGAAAGTATAGACAAATTTGTGAGCAGATTACTGATGTTCATATTGCAGCAATGGAATATTATGGTGTCTGTAATCAAACAGCAATGACTTATTTCTTTGCTTAAGAAGTTCAAAAGTAGAATCAAATAACTTAAAAACTAAATGGTGAAACCATCAGAACAAATGAACCACCACCATGCATATTCAGATGAATAGTATGACCCTGATCTACAACAACTAAGCAGACAATACAGTTCAGGAAACTGCCAAATAACTTGTTGCTAAATAACATACGAATATGTAGTTTAAAACATTGTTCTTTGTCACAAACTCTCCATTAAAAAGTATCTGCGTAAAAACAGTTTTTTTTTCTTCACATTTTCAAACACAGATAAAACAAGACCGGTAGGGGCTGCTTAGGTTTATTTTTTTTTAATCATAATCCCTGAACAAAATACCAGCAACAGTAACAGCATAAAATAATTTGCAACTGTGTTTGCTGAATCAATGTAAAAAAAAAAAAGAACATTTGAAGATATTTATATAATATGAAATGAAAACGTAAATCTGAGAGGAGGAGACAAGAAATGTGGCAATTTACACTTAATGCTCTCATCAGTAGATGATGATAAGATGTCAATATTTCATTAATCGGGGCACAATCAGTGTTAAAAAGCTCAAATTATCCTCACACATAAAAACATAAATAAATAAAGCAAATAAACCTGGAAAACTAGCACACTTCCAAAATATAATATTCTCAAATAAAACGTATTGTTGTCATAGAGCAGATAAAATCAGCTCGATAAAAGTTCCACACAACAGAACTAGTTCACTAGTTGAACACCAAAAAAGATGAGTCCTGTCAAAATAATAATAATCATAATAATAATAATAAAATAACAAAATAAATTCTGAAAGCTGGAGTATGCTGTTTTCAAGAATTTAGACCTTGTCTTCAGCACCATGGACAGTTCCCATCACCCAGCATCACAGCAGTCTAAGAGCAGAAAAGGGTCTTAAGAGTAAACTCCACAAAACAACCATATAGCACAGATCACAACACTTTAGGTTTTATTTTGAAAAAGTTAATTATTTGAAAAAAAGAATGTATGTGTATATATATATACTGCCAACAGCAATGCAATTTTACAAGGCATCCCTGTCCAACTGATCTATAATCAATGGGAAATAATGGTGATTTAAGTGACTTTGAACGTGGCATGTTTTTTGGTGCCAGATGGGCTGCTATTTCAGAAACTGCTGATCTACTGGACTTTTCATGCACATCCACATCAATGGTTTACAGAGAATTGTCCAAAAAAGATAAATATCCTGTAAACGGCAATTCTGAGGGGAAAATGCCGTGTTGATGCCAAAGGTCAGATGAGAATGGTCAGACTGGTTCCAGTTGATTGAAAGTCAACATTAACTTAAAATAAACATCAACTTACAATAATTAAAAAAATATAATATTCTCACAACTGAGATCTGCAGAAGAGCATCTCTGAACACACAACAACACCAACCCTGAGGCAGAAAGGCTACAGCAACAGAAGAACACCCCAGGTGACACTACTGTCAGTAAAGAACAGGAAACTGAGGCTACAATTCACACAGTCTCACCAAATGTAGTCAGCAGAAAATAGGAAAACAGTTGCCCGGTCTGATAAGTTTCCATTCCTGGTGTGACATTCAGATGATAGGGTCAGAATTTGGGGTCAAAAACATGAAAACATGAATCTGTCCTTCCTTGTACCAATGGTTCGGCTTTATTCAATACTTTGGGTCCCTAAGCACCAATTGATTACAAAGCCACAGCCTACCTGAGAATTCATTTACGTTATTACCACAGTGTACCATCTTCTGATGCTACCTCCAGCAGGATAAAGCACCATGTCATTAAGCTGGAATCATCAGAATGGTTTCTTAAACACCACAATAAGTTCAGTGTACTCAAAGGGCCTCCACAATAACCAGATCTCAATCCAGCAGAGAACATTTGGGATTTGGTGGAACAAAGAATGGAATCATGGATATGCAGCCGACGAATCTGCAGCAACAACGTGATGCTCTCATGTTAATATTGAGAACATTCTCTCAGGAATGTTTTCAATACTTTGTTGAGATCCGAAGACAAAAGATGATCCAACCTGGTACTAGCAAAATGTATTTAATGAAGGAGTGTATATATAGTTTAACATGTTATATTACTTTAAAAAAGCCCTCAAAAGTGCTTCAAATTACAAAAAATTAATAATTAAAAAAAATCAAATTTATTAATCACAACATTAAAAGCAATAGAGCAAGTAAACTAAGCAAGTGAAGTTATTAAAAAAAGTTTAAATAAATCATTCAATATGTGTAAGCAATCATGATGCTCTTAAACCTGCGGCTTATGCCATATTTTTTAAAAACTTTTAAAGCTCAAAAAGGCATTATTCAGGGAATGTTTAAAACATATACAGGGTAATTTAAATAATATAATTCTTTCATTACTAATTTCTGCCTTAATCCACTAAACATATTTGACCAAATAAACAAGGAGATAATTTTTAATGTTGTTTAATTTTTAATGAGATGACTAAATAAAACTAGAAAGACATTTTTGGGAAAGTATGTTAAAAATCTTCGCACATGTTTCAGGATAATTAAATGACATACTTTAAATACATAAAGAACATCCTTCAAAAGGGAAAATCTACTATAAAAATGTATAGGAAATCCAGCAGCAGAGATACTAAACAACCCAGTGACAAAATGATGATATAAATTGTGAGATAAAACTTAAAAGTAATTTATCATCAAAGAACACTTGACAACTATTATTATGTTTTAACAAAACTATTAACTGAAGCAAAACTGAAAAAAAGAAAAAATCATGTTATGAAAAAGGCATTCTCATTATTCATGTCTCCGAGAAATACACCTCTGTATCTCAATTATTGAAATAAGGCCTACCTCAGGGGAAGCATC
>NC_050521.1:14254843-14259507 GCF_002922805.2 Oryzias melastigma
CCAGAATAAAATGATCGTTCTTCTGAAGGTTGTATTGCTGCACTGAATTCTGTCCTACATCCGCATCGTGCGCCTCCTCGATCATAAACCGCGCACCCCTGACTGCAGACTCCCGAATTTCTAAATTGATTATTTTTTCCTTAAATTCCGGAGCATTATCATTAATATCTTGCACATGGAGGTTTACGCGATGAAGCTCGAGAGGATTTTCCAGCACGAGCTCGTGTTTTAAAACGCAGGAAACCTTTTCTCCGCAAAGCCCCTCGCGGTCAATCCTGTCGGCCACAATCAGCTCTCCGTTCTTCAGGTTTATGTCACAGTAACGTTTGTCTGTCCCGTCGGTGTCGATGCGCGCTCTTCTGGCGGACAGTGCAGCCGCCTGCAGCCCGAGATCTTTGGCGACATTTCCAATAACCGATCCTCGTTTCATCTCCTCTGGGAAAGAAAAGCTCACGTCTCCATAAGCGGCCCGGAACAAAAGAAGAAGCAGGAAAACCCGACGAACAGGAACAAAAGAGAAGATCCACTTCATCGCTGATCCACAACAAAACAGTCTGATGTTGAAAAAATGAAGTAGCTAAATTACAGAAAACGACCAGCGATCGTAAACCTCGTTTTGGTTATAATCCGCAGACAGAAATGCAAAAATGTCTTTCCTCTCTGAGGGTTAGGCTTTGGATATTTTTTCTGCTGGTGTACAGCGCCACCACGAGTTATAATACATTAATACAGAGATTTTTTTTCTCTCCAAATGATATTTTAATTTTACTCATTTGTGTTTTTTAATGATTTTTTTTTAAAGTATCATATATATTATTTTTTTTCTATTTTGTTTCCCCATTTTTAATTTATCTCCTACATTTTAAATATTCTATTTTCAAAATAAAGTTTAATTTTTCCATATAACAGAATCCGATCAGGCTACATTATTAAGGAAGATAATTCCTAACAGCATATCCAATAAGTAATCTTGTTTTCTTTGGTAAAGCAAATCAAAACAACTAACAAAAGGAAAAATAGATAAATAAATAAAAAAGTAAAATGTTCACATACACACACTTAAGGTTGTGTTTGGCACTGATTAAAACTGCTAAATATTTGCTCATGTTGTTTCATAATTTTTTTGTTTTATTTGTTTGTATGATTTTGATATTTTTTTTCCCAATGGTTATTTTTTTAGACAGTGTTTTTTGCTGATCACAGCAATCAGCTTCTCAACTTAAAAAAAATATATAAATTCAGTAAACAGGAAGCTTAAAGAGTTTTGTGACTTTGACTTGGAACCTTTCTGTGTGGAGTTTGCATGTTGTCATCATGTATGTAGTTTTCTTCCTGGCACCCAGCCTTATATGTTCCATTGGTCTATTGGTAATTCTAAATTTTTCCTAGTTAAAGAAGACAATATTATTGTGTTACCTAAGACTCCCCATCTTTCCCCAATAGTAGCTAAGAAAGGCTCAAGTGGGCCCATGACCCCCAAAAGGGAGATGCATGTTTGATTTCTTAATTAATTAATTTAAAAAAATAAACCAGAAATAATGTTTCAATAACTTCATAAATGAAAAATCCAAATTTAATACATTTAAAACATTCCTCCAAAGCCCCAACAAATACTTTTTACATTAGTAGAGGATATTTTCCACAATATAGTTTTTTCTTTTTTTTTCTTAGACATTATTTCAAAAGAAGCTTGATTTCCCTTTACAGCACAGAAAAGTCAGAAGACATAATAAAAAAAAGTAAAACAAAACTAAAATAAAAAAATGTGTTTTTTGGGATATTTGTTAAACTTTTCACTGGGAACTACAATATCAAACAAAAGGATAAAAAGTAACTCAAATGCAAACACTTCTCCGCTGAAACAACTTTTTTTCTGTTCAACTATTTCATCTTCAAATCTCAACTTTTCAGTATAACAAGCTGTCACCAGCTGCAGCTGAAGGAAAGAAAACCCAGCAAGTTAAGTTTTTTTGTAAACATATTTGCAAAGTAAATCAGAAGACAGCATGTGCTGTGATAAAGCATTTGCTAATTTGTTAATCTGACAATTAACATTATATTATTATTTGAATAAAATACAGCAAAACATAATTTGAATTTATTCCAAGCAGCAAAGCAATCAAAATGCCAAAACAAATCTAGTGATTGTCTTACTGGATAGGTGTCAGAAAACTGATTCTTTTAGAAAAAAACAACAATCTTTGTTGAAGTTCTATGTTTTTACTTTTGAGTCACTGGGCTTCAGGTGTTTAGCATGAGTTTTGATATTTTAATGACAAACAGCACAAAAGTATGTATTCTTTGGCTATTGGACAATAGAAGATTGGAAAAATATTTTAATTATTATTCCTGAACAAAATTTTAGCAACAGTATCAAGTAATTTACACCGCTGTGTTTGCTGAGATATAGTTAAAAAAAAAAAAAAAAAAAATACAAGGAACCGTTGGAGATATTTAAAGTGAAGCTTAAGCTAATAGTGTGCTCCATTTCAGGAGAAGATAAGGTAATAAATAAAAAATGTAATGAAAATGTAAAACACAGAGCAGACAAAAAACCAAAACAACAATTTATACTTAATGTTCTAATCAGCAGTTGATGATAAGACGTGAATATTCAAATGTTATTATTTTCATATTTATTATAGATTATTCTCACAAAAAAAGCATGTATACATAAAATAAAGAAACACAGATAACTAGCACACTCCCAAAACATCATGCTCTCAAATAAGATTTATTGTCTTCAAATATAGAACAGATAAAATCAGCTGGCAAAAGTTCCATACAACAGAACAAGACTATTTCATTAAAACGGTGAAATGAACCGCAGGACCATGTGAGGAATCATACTAAAAACAACTCACCAAATTTCCACTACTTCAACAACAATTAAATGTGTCCAGTCAACATAAAATCTAACTTTTGGAAGCTACAGTCTACTGTTTTCTGGTAAACCTTGTCTTCAGCACCATGGACAGTTCCCGTTATTCAGCATAACAGCAGTCTTTAGATCAGAAAAGTGGTGCTGAGGGTAAACTCCACAAAACAACCATATATCACAGACTCAAAATTGAAGATTTTCTTTTGAAAAGGTAATTATGTACATTCTTAAAAAAAATAAAATAAAAAAGCACCACTCTCACCCTCCGTGGATGGTATCTCCTCCAAGCTCACTTCCTCTACCAGAGGCCTGGGAGCTTGAGAGTCCTGCACAGTTTCTCAGCTGTTCCTAGTACTGCCCTTTTCTGGACGGAGGTGTCTGATGTCTTCCCAGGGATGTGCTGTAGCCACTCCTCTAGTTTAAAAGTTACAGCTCTGAGTGCTCCAGTTACCACGGGCACCACTGTCACTTTCACCTTCCAAGCTTTCTAAAGTTCCTATCTGAGTCCCTGGTATTTCTCCAGTATCTTATGTTCCTTCTTCCTGATATTGTCATCGCTTGGTACTGCCACATCCACCACAACAGGTCTCCTCTGTTCTCTATCCACCACTATTATGTCTGGGTGGTTCGCAATTACCACCCTGTAAGTCGGGAAGTCCCACAGGATCTTTGCTTTCTCTTTCTATCTACCACTTTTGGAGGTGTGTCCCTTTTTGACTTTGGAGTTTCCAGTCCATATTCTGCACACATGTTCTAGTATATTATTCCAGCTACTTGGTCGTGCCGCTCCATGTGTGCTATCCCGGCCAGCATCTTACTGAGCTCTGGTGCTCAGGGCTTGTTCCTGTGCTGCCAGGATCAACGCCTCTGTGCTGTCATGCAGGCCCACCATTTCTAGCTATTGGTAGGAGTTGTTGATATCATGATATCAGCCACTTCAGTTATGGTTCAGTGGTACATCCCGTGCGGGGGCAAAGGACGAGACCCCATGAGACCCTTGTAGATGTGAGAACAAGAGTTTTATATATATATATATATATACAGACATACATATAATCAAAAGCCATTTTTTAGGGCACACCTATATAACTACTCTTTAAGGCAAATTTCCAATCAGCTATTCACCTATTAGAGAATCAACACATTTAGACATGTAAGCATTGTCAAAACGATCTGCTGAAGTTCAAACCATGCATCACAGTGGAGAATAAAGGTGATTAAAGTGGCTGAACCTGGTGTGGTTGTTGGTGTCAGATGGGCTGCTATTTCAGAAACTGCCGATCTACTGGAATTTTCATATCTCTAAGGATCTCTAAGGATTACAAGTAATGGTCCAAAAATGATAAATATCCAGTAAGTGGCCTTTCTGTGGGGTGGAATGCCCAGTCTGGGTCAGAGGTCAGAGGAGAATGGCCAGAATGTTCCCAGTTGATAGAAAGTTAACATTAACATAAAAAAAAGAAAAAAATGTAACAACCAAGGTTTGCAGAAGAACCTCTCTGAATGCACAACATGACCAACCTTGAGGAAGATAGGCTAAAAGCAGCAAAAGAACACACCAGGTGCCACTACTGTCAGCTAAGAACAGGAAACTGAGGCTGCAATCAGCTGTTTAGCATGAGTCTTGAAACTTGAATGAAAAATAGCAGAAAAGCACCTATTTTTGCCTCTGGGATAATAGAAGATTGTAAAACAGTTGCTGGGCTGCACGGTGGCGCAGTGGTTAGCGCTCTTGCCTCACAGCGAGAAGGCCCCGGTTCGAATCCCGGCTGGGACCTTTCTG
>NC_050521.1:14264545-14266900 GCF_002922805.2 Oryzias melastigma
CTACATCCGCATCGTGCGCCTCCTCGATCATAAAGCGCGCACCCCTGACTGCAGACTCCCGAATTTCTAAACTGATCGATTCGTCATTGAATTTTGGAGCGTTATCATTAATATCTTGCACATGGAGGTTTACACGATGAAGCTCGAGAGGATTTTCCAGCACGAGCTCGTGTTTTAAAATGCAGGAAACCTTTTCTCCGCAAAGCCCCTCGCGGTCAATCCTGTCGGCCACAATCAGCTCTCCGTTTTTTAGGTTTATGTCACAGTAACGTTTGTCTGTCCCGTCGGTGTCGATGCGCGCTCTTCTGGCGGACAGTGCAGCCACCTGCAGCCCGAGATCTTTGGCGACATTTCCAATAACCGATCCTCGTTTCATCTCCTCTGGGAAAGAAAAGCTCACGTCTCCATAAGCGGCCCGGAACAAAAGAAGAAGCAGGAAAACCCGACGAACAGGAACAAAAGGGAAGATCCACGTCATCGCTGATCCACAACAAAACACAGTCTGATGTGTTGAAAAACTGAAGTAGGCTAGCTAAATGACAGAAAACGACCAGCGATTGTAAACGTCGTTTTTGTTGTAATCCGCAGACAGAAATGCAATAAATGTCTGTCCTCTCTGAGGGCTAGGCTTCGGAGATTTTTTCTGCTGGTGTACAGCGCCACCACGAGTTATAACAAATAAATACATACATTTTTAATTTTAATTTTAATTTTTTTCCCCAATGATATTTTAATTTTACTCATTTGTATTTTTTATTCTGTTTTAAAAGTATCATCTGCATATATTATTTTTTTTAATCTATTTTAAAATTACAGTTTAATTTCTCCATAACAGAATCTGATCAGACTATATTATCAAGAAAGATACTCCTTTCAGCATATCCAATAATTCATCTTGTTTTCTTTGGTAAAACAAATTAAAACCACTAACAAAACTATAAAATAATCACATACACACATTTAAGGCTGTGTTTGGCACTAATTGAAGCTGCTAAATATTTTTTTCATGTTGTTTCATAACTTTTTTTGTTTGTATGATTTTGATATTTTTCTCCCCATGGTTATTTTTGATAGTGTTTTTAACAGTTCTGATCCCAGCATTCAGCTACTATACTTAAAAAAATCTCTAAATTCAGTAAACAGGAAGCTTAAAGAGTTTTGTGACTTTGACTTGGAACGTGGAGTTTGCATGTTGTCCTCATGTGTGTGGTTTTCTTCCTGGCACCCAGCTTTATATGTTCCATCGGTCTATTGGTGTTTCTAAATTGTTCCTAGTTGAAGAAGACAATATTATTGTGTTACCTAAGACTGTTGACCTGTCCACCCCATCTTTGCCGAAGAGTAGCTAAGAAAGGCTCAAGTGGGCCTATGACCCCCAAAAGGGGGATGCATGTTTGATTTCTTAATTTTAAAGCTATGACACTATAAGGAACTTTGTTGAAATGGATAAAACAAAATAGATAGTAAAAAGAAGACTATTTTTATAAAAAAAATAAACCAGGAATAATGTTTCAATATCTTCATAAATGAATAATCCAAATTTAATATATTTAAAACATTCTTCCAAAGCCCCAACAAATATTGTTTACCTTAGTAGAAAATATTTTCCAACATATAAAGTTTTTCTTCCTTTTTTTTGTTTTAGTCATTTCAAAAGAAGTTTTATTGCCCTCTAAAGCACATGAAACTCAGAAGACAATGAAAAAAGTAAAACAAAAAAATAAAAAAGCATTTTTTTGGATATTTGTTAAACTTTTCACTGAGGATCGCAGTATCAAATAAAAAGCATAAAAAGTCACGTCTCCTCTTAAACAACTTTTTCTGTTCAGCTATTTTATCTTCAAATCTCAACTTTTCAGTATAACAAGCTGTCACCAGATGCAGCTGAAGGAAAGAAAACCCAACAAGTTAAGTTTTTTTGTAAACATATTTGCAAAGTATATCAGAAGACAGCGTGTGCTGTCATAAATCATTTACTAATCGGTTCAGATAATTAATATTATATTATTATTTTGTGATTGAACAAACTACACCTAAACATAATTTGAATTTATTCCAAGCAGCAAAACAATCAAAATGTCAAAACAAATCTACTGATTGTCTTACTGGATAGGTGTCAGGAAACTGATTCTTTTAGAAAAAAAAAAACAACAATCTTTGTTGAAGTTCTATCTTTTTATTTTAGAGTCACTGGGCTTCAGCTGTTAAGCATGAGTTTTGATATTTTAATGAGAAACAGCACAAAAGTACTTATTCTTTGGCTATTGGACAATAGAAGATTGGAAAAATATTTTCATTATAATTCCTGAACAAAATACTAGCAACAGTATCAAGTAATTTACAGCACTGTGTTTG
>NC_050521.1:14266922-14296004 GCF_002922805.2 Oryzias melastigma
AACCTTTAAAGATATTTAAAGTGAAGCTTAAGCTAATAGTGTGCTCCATTTCAGAACATAAGGTAATATATAAAAAATGTAATGAAAATGTAAAACACAGAGGAGACAAAAAAATAAAGAAACAAAAAAAAACAACAATTTATACTTAATGTTCTATTCAGTAGTTGATAAGACGTGAATATTTGAATGTTATTATTTTCATTTTTATTATAATTTTTTTTTTCTCACAAACAAAAGCATGTATACATAAAGTAAAGAAACCCGGATAACTAGCACACTCCCAAAACATCATGCTCTCAAATAAGATTTATTGTTTTCATATATAGAATAGATAAAATCAGCTGGCAAAAGTTCCATACGACAGAACAAGACTATTTCATTAAAAAGGTGAAATGAACCGCGGGACCATGTGAGGAATCATACTAAAAACAACTCACCAAATGTCCACTACTTCAACAACAATTAAATGTGTCCAGTCAACATAAAAGGTAACTTTTGGAAGCAACAGTCTACTGTTTTCAGGTAAACCTTGTCTTCAGCACCATGGACAGTTCCCGTTATTCAGCATTTACATACATTAACATTAACATAAAAAAAGAAAAAATGTAACAATCGAGGTTTGCAGAAGAACCTCTCTGAATGCACAACATGACCAACCTTGAGGAAGATAGGCTAAAAGCAGCAGAAGAACACACCAGGTGCCACTACTGTCAGCTAAGAACAGGAAACAGAGGCTGCAATCAGCTGTTTAGCATGAATCTTGAAACTTGAATGAAAAATAGCAGAGAAGCACCTATTCTTTGCCTACGGGATAATAGAAGATTGTAAAACAGTTGCCTGGTCTGATGAGTTGCCATTTCTACTGTGACATTCAGATGATAGGGTCAGAATTTGGGGTCAAAAACATGAAAACATGGATCTGTCCTTCCTTGTTTCATTGGCTCAGGCTGGTGGAGGGTGAGTAATAGTGTGGGGGGTATTTTCTTGGCATACTTTGGGTCCCTAAATACCGATTGGTTACAATGCCACAGCCCACCTGAGTATTTATTTACTTCATGACCACAGTGTACCATCTTCTGATGCTTCTTCCAGAAGTATAAAGCACCATGTCATTAAGCTGGAATCATTAGAATGGTTTCTTGAACACGACAATAAGTTCACTGTACTCAAATGGCCTCCACAATAACCAGATCTCAACCCAACAGGGAACATTAGTAATTTGGTGGAAGAAAGAATGAATCATGGATGTGCAGCCGACAAATCTGCAGCAACAACGTGATGCTCTCATGTTAATATTGAGAAAATTCTCTGAGGAATGTTCTCAATAAGATCCAAAGACAAAATATGATCCAACCTGGTACTAGCAAAATGTATTTAATAAAGGAGTGTATATATAGTTTAACCTGTTTTATTACTTAGAAAAAGCCCTCAAAAGTGCTTCAAATTATAAAAAAAGGATGAAAGGATTAATAAAAACATTAAAAGCCATAGACCAAGTAAACTAAGAAAGTAAAGGTATTTAAAAAAGTAGTTTAAATCATTCAATATGTGTAAGCTGTCATGTTGCTCTTGAACCTGGGGCTTATGCCATATTTTTGGAAACTTTTAAAGCTCAAAACGGCATTTTTCAGGGAATGTTCAAAACATATACAGGGTAATTTAAATAATATAATTCTTTCATTACTAATTTCTGCTTTAATCCACTAAAAATATCTGACTAAATAAACAAGGAAATTATTTTTAATGTTGTTTAATTTTTAATAAGATGACTAAATAAAACTGGAAAGACAGTTTTGGTGAAATATGCTAAAAATATTGAAAATACAAAGCTAAACGAATGTTTCAGAATAATTAAATGACACACGTTAAATGGACTGATGGCAACAAGAAGAAAACATAAAAAGAACATCCTTCAAAAATTGAAAATGTCCTATAAAAATGTACAAGAAATCCAGCAGCAGAAATACTAAACAATCCAGTGACAAAGAGATGATACATATTGCGAGAAAAACTTAATTTTTTCAACAAGGTACCGTTGACAACTATTATTATGTTTTACCAAAACTATTAACTGAGGTAAAACTGAAAAAAAGAAAAAAAAAGCTATAAAAAAAGGCATTCTTATTATTCGTGTCTCCAAAAAATATACCTCTGTGTCCCAATTATTGGAATAAAGCCTACCTCAGGGGAAGCATCAGTATCTCCAAAAGCCTCCAGAAAGTCAGTAGGACTCTTCCTGAGAGTCTGGTCAGCAGGCAGCGTGTTGTCATTGTAAGAAGACACAAACTTAAAGTCGCTGGTTCGAGATCCTGTTGTCAGGTAGGCGTCATAATTGTAAGCGCTGCGTAAAGTTCCTGTGCCGTCAACATCTGCGTAATTAGGAGGCAGATAACCGCTGGGGATGGCAACTGCTCCATCAAACAAGAGTCGGGGCTTTCTCCTGCGACAAAACCTCACACCCAAGATGATGATGATGAAGGTCAGGAAGAAGGTGGACACACAAACCAGAGCGATGATCAGATAGGAAGTCAGTTTGGAGTTCTTCTCCTCGTAAGAAATCTCCTTGAGTTCTGGCACCTCAGCCAAGTTATCGGAGATGAGTAAATACATGGCACAGGTGGCAGACAGAGAGGGCTGTCCGTTATCTTTGACTGCCACAATCAGGTTCTGTTTCATGCTGTCAGATTGGGAAATGTCCCGCTGCGTCCTGATCTCTCCACTGTGCAGACCGATGGTGAAAAGTCCCGGATCAGTGGATTTGACTATATGATAGGACAGCCAGGCGTTCTGTCCAGAGTCGGCGTCCACCGCGATCACTTTGGACACCAGAGAGCCTCCGTGTGCAGCTTTGGGGACCAGCTCGGTCATGAAGGAGCTGCCCTCCGGGGCGGGGTACAGAATCTGAGGAGAGTTGTCGTTCACATCCCAGATCAACACACTCACGCTCACGTTGCTGCTGAGCGGAGGAGAACCGTTGTCTCTGGCCATCACCTGCACTTGAAAACTCCTCAACTGTTCATAATCAAAGGACCTGACAGCGTGGATCAGCCCCGTGTCTCCGTTCACAGACACATAGGAGGACACCGGGGCTCCGTTCACCTCAGCAGCTAACAGAGAATAAATCACTGTACCGTTTTGTCTCCAGTCGGGGTCTCGAGCGCTCACCCGACATAAAGTGGAGCCAGCTTGGTTGTTTTCGCTCACATATGCGCTGTACGACTGTTCCTCAAACACAGGTGGGTTGTCGTTGATGTCAGCTACAGATAAGTGAACACTTTTAGACGAGGACAGAGGTGGAGAGCCCTCGTCAGTGGCAAAGATGCTAATGTTGTAATCAGACACTAGTTCACGGTCCAGCTGTCCTGTGCTCACCACAGAATAATAGTTTTTGATGGAAGGAACCAACTTAAAAGGAGCGTTGCCTTGAATGGAGCAGCGGACCTGTCCGTTCTTGTCAGAGTCTCTGTCCTGCACGTTAATGATGCCCACCTCTGTACCAGGAGGGGCGTTCTCTGGGATGGAGCTGGACACAGACTTCAGACTGATTACAGGGGCGTTGTCATTCACATCAGTGATGGAAATAATTACTTTAGCATAAGATGAAAGTCCCAAACCATCCTTGGCTTTAACGCGTATTTCAAATGATGTTGTACTTTCATAATCAATTCCACCTTTCACCAGAATTTCTCCCACTTTCACATCAATACTGAACATTTTCATCACTTCTTTTGTCACATGTCCAAATTCATAAAATACATCTCCATTGACTCCTTCATCTGCGTCTGTTGCGCTCACTGTAACCACTACTGTATCTAAAGGGGAGTTTTCGGGCAGACTGGCTTCATACACGGCCTGGCTGAACACTGGGGCGTTATCATTAGCATCCAGCACGGTGATGTGGATGACGACTGTTCCTGATTTCTGAGGAGATCCACCATCTACAGCTGTGAGGAGCAGATCCATTTCCTTCTGCTTTTCACGATCAAGTTCTTTGTCTAGAACAAGCTCAATGTTGTTTCCATTCGCAGCCAGAATAAAATGATCGTTCTTCTGAAGGTTGTATTGCTGCACTGAATTCTGTCCTACATCCGCATCGTGCGCCTCCTCGATCATAAAGCGCGCTCCCCTGTCTGCAGACTCACGAATTTCTAAATGTATTATTTTTTCCTTAAATTCCGGAGCATTATCATTAACATCTTGCACATGAAGGTTTACACGATGAAGCTCGAGAGGATTTTCCAGCACGAGCTCGTGTTTTAAAACGCAGGAAACCTTTTCTCCGCAAAGCCCCTCGCGGTCAATCCTGTCGGCCACAATCAGCTCTCCGTTCTTCAGGTTTATGTCACAGTAACGTTTGTCTGTCCCGTCGGTGTCGATGCGCGCTCTTCTGGCGGACAGTGCAGCCGCCTGCAGCCCGAGATCTTTGGCGACATTTCCAATAACCGATCCTCGTTTCATCTCCTCTGGGAAAGAAAAGCTCACGTCTCCATAAGCGGCCCGAAACAAAAGAAGAAGCAGGAAAACCCGACGAACAGGAACAAAGGGGAAGATCCACTTCATCGCTGATCCACAACAAAACACAGTCTGATGTTGAAAAAATGAAGTAGCTAAATGACAGAAAACGACCAGCGATCGTAAACGTCGTTTTTCTTATAATCCGCAGACAGAAACGCAAGAATGTCTGTCCTCTCTGAGGGCTAGGCTTCGGAGATTTTTTTTCTGTTGGTGTACAGCGCCACCACGAGTTATAATAAACAAATAGCTACTTTTTTCCAAATTTATTTTCATTTTCCTCTCTTTTATTTTTTTCATCTTTATTTTCATGTATTATTCGCATTTATCTTTTTCCCCCTACTTTTTCTCCATTTTTAATTTATCTCCTAAATTTCAAATATTTTATTTTCAAAAACAGTTTAATTCCTACATTTAAAATAATCCGATCTGGCTACATTATTAACCCAAGAACACTTTCGTTATAAAAAAGCTACCATCACTTTTACCGCCTATGTTTTACTTGAAATAATATACCCAATAAAAAGTATTTCTCACAAAAAATAGATCAAAATATGACAACACGTGTTAACTGTGGTTTATAACAAACGGAAAATAATTACAGAAGATCATAACACAGCTTGAAAATCGTGGAAATATGATAAATTTGAGAGGGAAAAAAATGTTAAAAAAAATAATAAATATTGATCCTGAGACTTTGTCTGTAGTCCACCCATTCCTGGGACATGTGAGATTTTACTCAGGGACCAATGACACTCAGAAAAATGCAACTTATTGAACAACATGTGAATACTTTTGCTCGCGTGAAAACCACCAAACAATTGTGCCCTAGGGCCAAGGAAGATAATTCATCTCAGCATTTCCAATACTTTCCAATAATTCCTTTTCTTTCCTTTACTGTGATAAAGGAAATCAAAAAAACTAACACACAAATAAAATAATCACATACACACACTTAGGGCTGTGTTTATCACTAATCAAAGCCGCTCTTTTCTTTTTTTTTTTTTGTTTGTATGTTTTTGAGAAATTATTTTCTTTCTATAGTTAATTTTTTAATAGTGTTGTTGACATTGTCGGTCACAGCAATCAGCTGCTCTACTGTTATTAAGAAACAGACAAAAAAAGTCTCTAAATTCAGCAGATTGGCAGGTTAAAGAGTTTTGTGACTTTGACCTGCACTTTCTGTGTGGAGTTTGCATGCTGTCCTCATGCATGTGGTTTTCTTCTTAGCACCCAGCTTCCTTCCACAGTCCACAAATATATTCCATAGGTCTATTGGTGATTTTAAATTGTTGCTACTTTAAGACAAATATGTTATTGAGTTGCCTCATGATGGACTGGCGACCTGCCACCCAACTTTTGCCAAACAGTAGCTAAGAAAGACTCAAGTTGGTCCGTAACCCCTAAAGGGGATGTGTGTTTGCTTTCTTAATTTTTGTGCTATGACAGCATATGGAACTTTGCTGGAATTGATGATGCGAAACAGGTAATATATAAAAGACAGTTTTTTGTTTTTGTTTTATAAAAACAAAAAAGGACAAAAGCAACAACAATGTTTCAGTATCTTCTTAAATGAAGAATCCAAATTTAATGTATCTAAAACATTCCTCCAAAGCCCCAACAAATTATATTTAGATTAGTAGAAGATATTTTCACCCATATAAAGCAAAACATATAACTAAGACTATAGAAACTGGATTGAAATAACTTTTTTAGAAGGTATTATTTCAAAATAAGTTTTACTGCCCTCTAAAACACAAAACAAAGTCAGAGGACACAATGGAAAAAGTAAAAATATTTTTTTCTTTTTTATATTTTAGTTATTTGTTACATTTTTCACTGAGAGTAACAATTTTAAATAAAAAGTCACTATCAAGTGTTAACATGGCTCCGCTTAAACAACTTTTTCTGGTCAACTACTTCATCTTCAAATCTCAACTTTTTATTTATAACAAACTGTCACCAGTTGCAGCTGAAGGAAAGAAAATCCAGCAAGTTGAGTTTTTTTGTTTGTTTTTTGCAAATGTATTTGCAAAGTTAATCAAAAGTCAGCACGTGTTGTCATACATCATTTGCTAATAAGCTCATCTGATGATTAATATCAGTTTGGGATTGAATAAAATACAATACAAGTCATTTGAATTAATTTTTAAGCAGCAAAAACAATTACAATGTCAAAACAAATCTATTAAGGGTCTCCCTGCAGGTGTCAGAAAACTGCTTCTTCTGATGTTGAACTGCTTCAACGTTCAATTGGTATGGTCACAATTTGGGGTCAATAATGTGAAAGCATGGGTTCATTCTGCCTTGTATCAATGGTTCAGGTTAGTCAAAGTCTATTTGTTCTGAAGTTCTGAGGCAAAAAGGAATCCAACCCAGTACTAGCGAGGTGTACCTAATTAAGTGGTTTCTGTAGTTTAACATGTTTTATCATAAAGAAAGGGCCATTGAGAATGCATTAATTTGTTAAAAAAAAGAAAAAGCGCTATTAAATTTGCTCTACACAAATAACAATATTAAAAAAAGATTGGGCTAGTAAATGAAAATACAATATGTTTTGATTAAAAATTAATCTGTTACAGTTAAAAATACCACACAAGATCCTATAATGATGTGGTGTATGTGCACTTTTTTTTTCTCTAACCATGGTAAATTATTATTTTTATGGAGAATTAGCTACAATCATAGTAAGCTAAAAATAAAACAATCATTTCTATCACTCAAAAGTCTCTCGCACAAATGGTTTTGATGAAAAAGCAGCTGGCAGAAGATTTATGCGTGCTTCATGCTGACAAATCTTCACAGAAATAAAATTTAAAATAAATGGCCAGAAAGTAGACTAAAACACAGTGAGCAGACTACTGATGTTTATATGGCAGCAATGGAATAATATGGTGTCTGTAACCGAAAAACAATGTCTTATTTCTCTGCTGAAAAACTTCAAACGTAGATTCAGATAATGTAAAAACTAAATGGTGAAACCATCAGAACAAATGAACCACCACAGTGCATATTTAGATAAATTTATTACCCAAATCTACAACAACTGAGCAGACAATACAGTTTAAGAAACTGCTAAATTACACATTCCTTAATAACATAAGAATCTCTAGTTTGAAACAATATAATTGTCACAAAATCACCATTGGTATCTGCCTAAACAATTTTTCACATTTTCAAAAACTGATCAAATCAGACCTGTAGTTTTTCATCATAATTCCTGAACAAAATACCAGCAACAGTATCAATGTATTTGCAACACTGTGTTTGATTAATTATTGTAAAAATGTATAAAAAGAATCTTGGAATATATATAAATATAAATGTAAAGTTAAGATAAGGTTAATAATGTTCTCCATTTCAGAAGAACATTAGGTGATATAAAATATTTAGTGAAAATGTACAACAGATAGGAGGAGACAAAGAATATAGCAATTTACACTTAATGCTCTAATCAGAAGTTGATAATAAGACCTGAATATTTCATTATTAGAGCACAATCAGTGTTTAATAAAGCTCAAATTATTATTACAAACATAAATATGTAAATAAATAAAACAAAGAAACATGGATACCTAGCACACTTTCAAAATATCATGCACTCAAATTCAACTTGTTGTCTTCATAGAACAGATAAAATCAGCTGGCAAAAGCTCCACACAACAGAATAAGACTATTGTATTGTATAAGGTGAAATGAGCCACTGGACCATGTGAGGAAATCACCATCATTCTAAAAACAATTCCCCAAATGTCCATTACTGGAACACCAACAAAATACGTCTAGCAAACATAAGAAAAAAAAAGTAATCTTAAAAAGCTAGAGCCTGCTGTCTGCAGGCAATTAGAACTTGACTTCAGCACCATGGACAGTTCCCGTCAGACAGCATAAGAGCAGTCTTTAGAGCAGAAAAAGGGTGCCGAGAGTAAAAATCCACAAAACAACCATATAGCACAGAACTCAAAATTAAATATTTTTTTAAACAGGTAATTATGCATATCCATAAATAAATAGATACATTATAAAAAAAACAAAACAAACAAACAAAAAAACGCCCTCTCACCCTCCGTGGGTGATATCTCCTTCAAGGTTGGGTCGTCTACTAGAGGCCTGGGAGCTTGAGGGTCCTGCGCAGTATCTTAGTTGTTCCTAGCACTGTCTTTCTCTGGACTGAGATGTCTGAGGTCTTTCCAGGGATCTGCTGTGGTCACCCGTCCGGTTTGGAGGTTACAGCCCCGAGTGCTCCAATTACCACAGGTACCACTGTCACTTTCACCTTCCAACCTTTCTCCAGTTCCTCTCTGAGTCCCTGGTATTTCTCCAGTTTCTCATGTTCCTTCCTCTTGATTTTGTCACCACTTGGTACTGCCACAGCCACCACAACAGCTCTCCTCTGTTCTCTAGCCACCACTACAATGTCTGGTTGGTTCGAAATTAGGCTACACGGTAGTGCAGCGGTTAGCGCTCTTGCCTCACAGCAAGAAGGCCCCGGATCAAATCCTGGCTGGGGGATCTGAAACAGAAACACCAAAGGGACCTTTCTGTGTGGAATGTGCATGTTCTCCCCGTGCATGCGTGGGTTTCACAGGGGACTCCGGCTTCCTCCCACCATCCAAAAACATGCTTCATAGGTTAACTGGTGACTCTTAATTGTCAATAGATGTGAATGGGTGTGTGACTGAGGCCCAGCGACAGACTGGCGACCTGTCTAGGCTGAACCCTGGATTCGCCCATCAGTAGCCGGGTTAGCCTCCGGCACCCCCGCAACCCCGAGAATGACAAAGCGGCCAAGAAGATGAATGAATGGTTCGCAATTACCACCTTGTCAGAATGGAAATCCCACAGGATCTTTGCTCAGCCTGGGTCAGAGGTCAGAGGATAATGGCCAGAATGTTCTCAGTTGATAGAAAGTTAACATTAACATAAAAAAAAGAACATTTTTACAATCGAGGTCTGCAGAAGAGCATCTCTGAATGCACAACATGATCAACCTTGAGGAAGATAGGCTAAAAGCAGCAGAAGAACACACCAGGTGCCACTACTGTCAGCTAAGAACAGGAAACTGAGGCTGCAATCAGCTGTTTAGCATGAGTCTTGAATCTTAAATGACAAATAGCAGAGAAGCACTTATTTATTTTTTATTTTTTTGCCTATGGGATAATAGAAGATTGTAAAACAGTTGCCTAGTCTGATCAGTTGCCATTTCTACTGTGACATTCAGATGATAGGGTCAGAATTTGAGGTCAACAACATGAAAACATGGATCTGTCCTTCCTTTTACCAATAGCTCAGGCTAGTGGAGGGGGTGTCATGGTGTGGGAGATATTTTCTTGGCATACTTTGGGTCCCTAAATACCGATTGGTTGCAATGCCACAGCCCACCTGAGTATTTATTTACTTCATGACCACAGAGTACAATCTTCTGATGCTTCGTCCAGAAGTATAAAGCACCATGCCATTAAGCTGGAATCATCAGAATGGTTTCTTGAACACGACAATAAGTTCACTGCACTCAAATGGCCTCGACAATAACCAGATCTTAGCCCAATAGAGCCCCTCGTTGTGGTGAAAAGTAGACTGGAATCATGGATGTGCAGCAAACAAATCTGCAGCAACAACGCGATGCTATCATGTTAATATGGAGCAGATAATCTGAGGAATGTTTTCAATACCTTGTTGAGTCCTAAAGACAAAATATGCTCCAACCTGGTACTGGCAAATTATATTTAATGAAGGAGTGTAAATATAGTTCAACATGTTTTATCATGTAGAAAGGTGCTTCAAATTGCAAAAAAGAAAAAAAAAAAAAAAAACATTACATTTATCAATCAAAATTTAAAAACAATAGAGCAAGTAAAGCAAGCAAGCTAACGTAAAAAAAAATGTTTGAATTTTGGAATATATATAAGCAGTCATAGTTTATGTATTTCTGGTAAAAATTTGGAGCTAAAAAATGTATTATTCAGGCAACACTCTAAACATTTATTTATTCAAAATAAATAATAGAATTCTACCATTACTAATTTCTGCTTTATACCAGTAAACACATTTGACCAAATAAACAAGGAAAATATTTTTCCTTTTGTTTAATTTTTAATGAGATGACAAAATAAAATTGGTAAAACAATTGCGCTACACTATGCTAAAATGATTGGTAATACAAATAAAGCTTAACAAAAGTTTCAGAATGATCAAATGAGATACTTTAAAAGGACTGGTGACAACAAGAAAAAAGTACATCTTTAAAAAAACAAAATGTCCTCTGATAGTGTATAGGAAATCTAGCAGCGGAGATACTAACCAGTTCAGTGACAAAATGATGATATAAATAGTTTGAAATGAAAAAAAAAAAAAAAACATTAAAAAAACTTATCAGCAAAGTAACCTTGGCAACCAGTTAAATGTTCTATAAAAATATTACCTGACGCAAAAGTAAGAAAATAAGCAAAAAAGTCTAATTATTTGTGTTTCATTAAAAATAATGACCTCTGTGTCTCAATTATTGAAATAAGGCCTACCTCAGGGGAAGCATCATTATCTCCAAAAGCCTCCAGAAAGTCAGTAGGACTCTTCCTGAGAGTCTGGTCAGCAGGCAGCGTGTTGTCATTGTAAGAAGACACAAACTTAAAGTCACTGGTTCGAGATCCTGTTGTCAGGTAGGCGTCATAATTGTAAGCGCTGCGTAAAGTTCCTGTGCCGTCAACATCTGCGTAATTAGGAGGCAGATAACCGCTGGGGATGGCAACTGCTCCATCAAACAAGAGTCGGGGCTTTCTCCTGCGACAAAACCTCACACCCAAGATGATGATGATGAAGGTCAGGAAGAAGGTGGACACACAAACCAGAGCGATGATCAGATAGGAAGTCAGTTTGGAGTTCTTCTCCTCGTAAGAAATCTCCTTGAGTTCTGGCACCTCAGCCAAGTTATCGGAGATGAGTAAATACATGGCACAGGTGGCAGACAGAGAGGGCTGTCCGTTATCTTTGACTGCCACAATCAGGTTCTGTTTCATGCTGTCAGATTGGGAAATGTCCCGCTGCGTCCTGATCTCTCCACTGTGCAGACCGATGGTGAAAAGTCCCGGATCAGTGGATTTGACTATATGATAGGACAGCCAGGCGTTCTGTCCAGAGTCGGCGTCCACCGCGATCACTTTGGACACCAGAGAGCCTCCGTGTGCAGCTTTGGGGACCAGCTCGGTCATGAAGGAGCTGCCCTCCGGGGCGGGGTACAGAATCTGAGGAGAGTTGTCGTTCACATCCCAGATCAACACACTCACGCTCACGTTGCTGCTGAGCGGAGGAGAACCGTTGTCTCTGGCCATCACCTGCACTTGAAAACTCCTCAACTGTTCATAATCAAACGACCTGACAGCGTGGATCAGCCCCGTGTCTCCGTTCACAGACACATAGGAGGACACCGGGGCTCCGTTCACCTCAGCAGCTAACAGAGAATAAATCACTGTACCGTTTTGTCTCCAGTCGGGGTCTCGAGCGCTCACCCGACATAAAGTGGAGCCAGCTTGGTTGTTTTCGCTCACATATGCGCTGTACGACTGTTCCTCAAACACAGGTGGGTTGTCGTTGATGTCAGCTACAGATAAGTGAACACTTTTAGACGAGGACAGAGGTGGAGAGCCCTCGTCAGTGGCAAAGATGCTAATGTTGTAATCAGACACTAGTTCACGGTCCAGCTGTCCTGTGCTCACCACAGAATAATAGTTTTTGATGGAAGGAACCAACTTAAAAGGAGCGTTGCCTTGAATGGAGCAGCGGACCTGTCCGTTCTTGTCAGAGTCTCTGTCCTGCACGTTAATGATGCCCACCTCTGTACCAGGAGGGGCGTTCTCTGGGATGGAGCTGGACACAGACTTCAGACTGATTACAGGGGCGTTGTCATTCACATCAGTGATGGAAATAATTACTTTAGCATAAGATGAAAGTCCCAAACCATCCTTGGCTTTAACGCGTATTTCAAATGATGTTGTACTTTCATAATCAATTTCACCTTTCACCAGAATTTCTCCCACTTTCACATCAATACTGAACATTTTCATCACTTCTTTTGTGACATGTCCGAATTCATAAAATACATCTCCATTGACTCCTTCATCTGCGTCTGTTGCGCTCACTGTAACCACTACAGTATCTAAAGGGGAGTTTTCGGGCAGACTGGCTTCATACACGGCCTGGCTGAACACTGGGGCGTTATCATTAGCATCCAGCACGGTGATGTGGATGACGACTGTTCCTGATTTCTGAGGAGATCCACCATCTACAGCTGTGAGGAGCAGATCCATTTCCTTCTGCTTTTCACGATCAAGTTCTTTATCTAGAACAAGCTCAATGTTGTTTCCATTGACAGCCAGAATAAAATGATCGTTCTTCTGTAGGTTGTATTGCTGCACTGAATTCTGCCCTACATCCGCATCGTGCGCCTCCTCGATCACAATGCGCGCTCCCCTGACTGCAGACTCCTGAATTTCTAAACTGATCGATTCGTCATTGAATTTTGGAGGGTTATCATTAATATCTTGCACATGGAGGTTTACGCGATGAAGCTCGAGAGGATTTTCCAGCACGAGCTCGTGTTTTAAAACGCAGGAAACCTTTTCTCCGCAAAGCCCCTCGCGGTCAATCCTGTCGGCCACAATCAGCTCTCCGTTCTTCAGGTTTATGTCACAGTAACGTTTGTCTGTCCCGTCGGTGTCGATGCGCGCTCTTCTGGCGGACAGTGCAGCCGCCTGCAGCCCGAGATCTTTGGCGACATTTCCAATAACCGATCCTCGTTTCATCTCCTCTGGGAAAGAAAAGCTCACGTCTCCATAAGCGGTCCGGAACAAAAGAAGAAGCAGGAAAACCCGACGAACAAGAACAAAAGGGAAGATCCACTTCATCGCTGGTCCACAACAAAACACAATCTGATGTTGAAAAAATGAAGTAGCTAAACGACAGAACACGATAGCGATCGTAAACGTCGTTTTTGTTGTAGGCTAATCCACAGCCAGAAGAACAATAACGCCTTTCCCCTCTGAAGGCTTGGATTCGGAGATTTTTTCTGCTGGTGTACAGCGCCACCATGAGTTATAATAAATGCATAACTTCATTACTTAAACTCCTCTTCCTAAAAAGACAAAGACACAAATTTTCTCAGTAGTTTTCAAACATAATATTTTTTTTCACCTGTATTTTTTTTCCCCTAAAAAAACATAAACCCATGACATGTAATAAACCTGCCTAACTCTAGATGAAATCCATTAGGAAATACTTAAAATTGAAATAATAATAGCAGTAATAATAATGAAAAACTGATAGCTGATATACACTGAGTTGATATCATCATACTACACAATAATCAATGGTGAGGAAGCCAAAAGTATCGACAGATCCCAAAATACCACCAGGCTGGACTACATTAAGACATAATATTTATTATTTTCATTTCAGATTTAATGTTAATATCTGCAACTTTATAACACTATAAACCCAGCAAAGGTCACAGCAAGCACAACTTACTTAAAGCAAATGAAAAAAAGGACAAACTTGACAGCGTTATTAAATTGGCATTTTGCATTTCTGGATCCATATGTGCACTATTACAAAACGAAATGCAATACCTCTTTCAGCAAAAACAATCTCAGAGTGATCTATATAAACTAGATGTAATCCTTCATTTTTTAAAGCTGTTGTTTGATGATATATACAATCACTTAGTTATGATAGCAACAATCTTGTAGCATTTACAAGAAACTGACAAAACTCAGGCAGAGCAAAGCAAAGAATGTAGCCTTCAAAACCAAGCCAATAGCACACAATAACAAAACACAAAATTTTGTTTTGACAAGGCAAGTTTTAGGTGTTTTTTAAGAGAAAATTTTCCCGTGTGAAGACTAAGAAAAAAAACACTTATGGCTATTTTTTCTTTTGTAGGATATAGTTATTGAAAATACTTTGTCAGTGAAGAAAGGTGAAATACTGGTATATTCCATAGAATCATACAAACTCAAGGTTCTATTTTTATAAATTACTTTTAGAATTTTAGTGAATATACATTTTAAAGACATTATTATTCATTGACCATTATCGTTAACTGTAGTAAGCATCAGAATCTCTTGTTTCTGTGCAGGACAAGGAAGGTGAATGAATGTTATACTGTATAAATCTTCAGTAATTAAACAATATGCATGCAGAGCATCAAGTCAAGTTAGCATTGCTCCGTCTTTTTTATCTAATTGCAAACAAAATATTTAAACAGCTCCCAATGCTTCATGTATCATATATACATATATATATATTTACATTTTAATCATTAAAGAAAATTCTGAGGACATACAGTGTTTTGTTTCTTTTAGATAAAAAATGCTAGTACAACTGCAACTTTTATTCTTCTAAAAAAAAGAATAGTGGAGAGGGGGTTGAGAAAGACAAATTATATGGTGGGGGGTACAGTAGAAGCACAGGAAGAAATACAGACACTTAATCTCAGTCATAAAAGTGTCAAACTATAAATGCAAAGTTTCATTTAAGCAAAAACTAGTCAAGTGTTAAACTGTTAGAAACAAATCTTTTAAAGCAATGTGTGTAGTTAGGATTCCGTATAAAGCGTTTGCACAAAATGAGCACTGTGAAATGGAGAATATAATGGAGAATATAAATACAAATGACAGCACATTATTTTGTCTCAAAGTGTCCCATTCACCTATGCACACACACATTCACACACTGATGGCAGCTCTGATATTGAAGAGGGTTGCCAATCTGTAACCACCATGAGTAATGCTGGATTCAGTGTACTGCCCAAGGACATTGTGATGCATGGGCGGGCAAGGCGGGAACAGCACCTGTGATCTTCCGATCAGGGGTCGACTGCTCTACCTCTGCACCACAGCTACCCCTATAAATTCTAAAACCCCTTGTTGCCAGTCACTAAACATGCAAGAACAAAAGATTATATACAGACAATCAAGCATACATTAAAAACTACACTATTTATTTTACCAAGAGTGTATATAAGCCCTTAGTTTAGAGGAGAATAGTTTCCAGGCCCTAAAGTATAAACTTCAATAATGGCTTTTTGTTTTTTTAATATATAATGTGTATTCATGAAAAAAAAAAAAAAAAAAAAAAAAACATAATAATAATGAAGTGTTAAATAAAAGAAGAGCTTTCTGGTAAAGAAGAGAAAATAATAACTGTAAAAAAATAATACGATGAGAAAAAATGTTGAGTTAGCTTTTGTAAGAAAACAACATTTTTATTGTTATTGAATGCAGGTGATTGGAGGAACTCTGTTTTTAAAATTCTAAATTGTTAGTGATAAAGGTTAAATTAAAAACATGTGTGTAATTACATTCAGTAGAGATTTTCTGCTGCCAATCAAAATAATTAAGTATGTTACTTCTTACATAAGCATAAGAAGCAACAGTTTGAAATATAACAAACCCTTCATAAGTTAATAGATAAATAATTAATTTTAAAAAAAGCTTCTGAGTATCACAAATATCGAAAAGAAAATGTAATGAAAACATTTGCTAATGCTAAAATTAAAGGATTTAGTCAGAGGGACCAGATGTGGATTTCAGCACCAAGGACAGCAACGGTAAAGACGACTTCAAAACAAAACAAAAAATATAAACAAGGACTCAAAAATCAAATGTATTTCCATGACATTTTCATTAAAGAAAACGAAAAAAATCATAAAGACACATCCCTGTATTGTATATAAAAAGCGATATGCAATGGGTTATTGAAAACAAACAAACTAACTAAAAAGGGGGTTAGGACATTCTCTCGAGATTTTAGCAATAGACCCTTTTCAGGGGGACGTCAAACAAAAATGCAAATAGTTCCTTCTGGTGTTCCAATGTAGTATGGCAAATCTGACAGCTGAACGCTGTTTGACACAATTTTATGTCAATAATAAAAAGTAACCTTACCATTTTCAACAGAAAAATTTACAATATTTATTTTATGAATGACCTGCAGAACTGTATTTTCATTTTCTATCTTAGATCGTTCACAAATCAAAATACAAATTTGAATAATCTTTAAATATTTGGGATTTTATTGAAAACATCAACTTTTTATTTGAGCAGATATTTTTTGAATGGGTTCCATGTATTTTAGCTGATGTTATTTGTGCGTGTTTAAGTGCAATCTAGCACAAAAGTCGATAGAAATTCATGTTGTTCACATTTATTACATGCAGCAAAGACACACATCGCTGCATTGCCCAAATGCATTTTTATCGATTCCCAGGAAAAAAAATACTTTCTATTCTATGGGATATTTTAGGGGATAATCAGCTCAGTCTCAGTAAAATGCGTACATATTTGGGGGATAATTGTAAAAACAGGAATGGTTTGGTTCAGTGAAAATGTTAAGAGCAGCTATTGAGCCACATATTTTCTGCTTTCAAAGTAAGAGCGACCAAGTAAAACAATTCATACGTGGCCAAATATGTTTTATAAAATTACATGCAAATAGTCTCTTTCATATTTTTGGCAACAGTTTGAATTAAGTTGATAATATTTTGCTTTTATTTTCCCACAAATCAGACAGAGCTTTGAGGAAAAGCAAAAGTGAGCAACATTAAAACCCCAGCTTAAAACAATGATATCATAGTTACCTTCATAATCAAGCAAGCAACATTCATTGAAGTACTTGTAACCTTAGTCTAACTTTAACCAGGTTGGTCAGAGTGAAAAAATCCACGACTCATTTACTGTAATAACAATTATAGGAATTTGGGAAAGCAGCTGTGCTGAAGCGTTATGTCTGCAGGCAGGAAAACTAACATTTGTTGTTTGATTTATGAAAGATCTAAGACAAAAAAACAAATACAACCAGGTAAGACATTTCTAAAATAGATATTGTACAAATTTTGGTGAGGATTGGTTAGGTTACCTATTATTATTCATAGAAGATTGCTTTAAACAGCATTCAGCTGTCAGCTTTGCCATACTAAACAATATAAACGAGAAGCCTCACTGTACTTGACCAATAATGTGTAATGACGGAGAAAAGGGGTCTATTGACTTCACAGTACTCCTACCTCTGTCGAGTCAGCAGAATCTCCAAAATCCTCCAGAAAGTCAGTAGGACTCTTCCTGAGAGTCTGGTCAGCAGGCAGCGTGTTGTCATTGTAAGAAGACACAAACTTAAAGTCACTGGTTCGAGATCCTGTTGTCAGGTAGGCGTCATAATTGTAAGCGCTGCGTAAAGTTCCTGTGCCGTCAACATCTGCGTAATTAGGAGGCAGATAACCGCTGGGGATGGCAACTGCTCCATCAAACAAGAGTCGGGGCTTTCTCCTGCGACAAAACCTCACACCCAAGATGATGATGATGAAGGTCAGGAAGAAGGTGGACACACACACCAGAGCGATGATCAGATAGGAAGTCAGTTTGGAGTTCTTCTCCTCGTAAGAAATCTCCTTGAGTTCTGGCACCTCAGCCAAGTTATCGGAGATGAGTAAATACATGGCACAGGTGGCAGACAGAGAGGGCTGTCCGTTATCTTTGACTGCCACAATCAGGTTCTGTTTCATGCTGTCAGATTGGGAAATGTCCCGCTGCGTCCTGATCTCTCCACTGTGCAGACCGATGGTGAAAAGTCCCGGATCAGTGGATTTGACTATATGATAGGACAGCCAGGCGTTCTGTCCAGAGTCGGCGTCCACCGCGATCACTTTGGACACCAGAGAGCCTCCGTGTGCAGCTTTGGGGACCAGCTCGGTCATGAAGGAGCTGCCCTCCGGGGCGGGGTACAGAATCTGAGGAGAGTTGTCGTTCACATCCCAGATCAACACACTCACGCTCACGTTGCTGCTGAGCGGAGGAGAACCGTTGTCTCTGGCCATCACCTGCACTTGAAAACTCCTCAACTGTTCATAATCAAACGACCTGACAGCGTGGATCAGCCCCGTGTCTCCGTTCACAGACACATAGGAGGACACCGGGGCTCCGTTCACCTCAGCAGCTAACAGAGAATAAATCACTGTACCGTTTTGTCTCCAGTCGGGGTCTCGAGCGCTCACCCGACATAAAGTGGAGCCAGCTTGGTTGTTTTCGCTCACATATGCGCTGTACGACTGTTCCTCAAACACAGGTGGGTTGTCGTTGATGTCAGCTACAGATAAGTGAACACTTTTAGACGAGGACAGAGGTGGAGAGCCCTCGTCAGTGGCAAAGATGCTAATGTTGTAATCAGACACTAGTTCACGGTCCAGCTGTCCTGTGCTCACCACAGAATAATAGTTTTTGATGGAAGGAACCAACTTAAAAGGAGCGTTGCCTTGAATGGAGCAGCGGACCTGTCCGTTCTTGTCAGAGTCTCTGTCCTGCACGTTAATGATGCCCACCTCTGTACCAGGAGGGGCGTTCTCTGGGATGGAGCTGGACAGAGACTTGACAATAATATCTGGAGCGTTATCATTTACATCAGTAATGTCAATAATCACTTTTGCTTCAGATGAAAGACCATATCCATCCTTAGCTACAACCATCAGTTCATATTTTGAACCCTCCTCATAATCAATGTCACCTGTCACAATAATCTCTCCAGTTTTCTCATCAAGTGAAAAAAGCTTCTTTGATTTTTCAGACAATCGGCTGAATTCATAAGTTATCTCTCCATTTATTCCCTCATCTGCATCTGATGCGCTCACTCTGATAACTGGAGTGTTTACAGGAGAGTTTTCCTGTAAACTCGCTGTATAAACAGACTCAGTAAACACAGGAGCGTTATCATTAGCATCAAGTACTGTCACATGAATGACTACAGTCCCTGATCTCTGAGGAGAACCACCATCTACAGCCGTCAGCAATAATTTCAGCTCCTGCTGCTCCTCTCGGTCTAATTCTTTATTCAAAACCAGTTCTCCGTATTTATTACCAGCATTTGTTGTTTGAACATTCAGCACAAAATGAGCGTTTTCCTGCAGGATGTAGCTCTGAACTGCGTTCACGCCTATATCTGCGTCATGCGCAGCATTGATGCGATACCGAGCTCCTTTCACAGCTGATTCGCTGATTTCCAGCTTTATAATATCTTTCGGAAACACCGGTGCGTTGTCATTTATGTCTTGAATCTGCAAGGATAAGCGGTGCAGCTCCAGAGGATTTTCTAGAAGCAGATCCAATTTGAGAACGCACGTCGGCTTTTCCCCGCAATGCTCCTCCCGGTCTATTCTGCCAGAAACGAACAAATCTCCGTTTTTCTGGTTAATCCCACAATACTGCTTTCCGTGTTTTTCCACCTCAACACGAGGTTGACGCGCAGCCAGTCTCTCCAGCTCGAGTCCTAGATCCTTGGCGAGATTTCCAAAAACAGATCCGGGCTTCTGCTCTTCTGGTACGATGTAGCTCAGGTCTCCATTTACGCAGCGAACGAGAACAAAGACAAAGAAAAGGCCAACTTGCAGGGAAACGCGCTCTGAAAATAACTCCATCATATAAAACACTCCTGATGGAGAAGTAAAACTGATTGATCCTTCCTTTTAGATAGAACGAAGATTTTTTTCCGCAAAAAGGAAAAAAAAAGTGTCGCTGCAACCTTGATTCGAAGCGAACCGAGCCCAGTGTCAGCGATGGGCGGTGTGCAAACCGTCTGAACAAACTTGATTTTTAAGCTGGTCTACAGTGACACCGTGAGTGCAGATATAATATGTACACTTCTTTCACAACAATCAAATATTCCTCAGAACAAACCATTATCTTAAAAAATCCCAAATTTTGTATCACTCGGTGAATGGCAAACTTTTTCACAAAATACTTTAGATTTGTGTAATATCAATCAACTTATAGACAATGCCAAAGGAAATCTTAGACAGTAATAAACATTAATTGTAAGTGAAAAAAATGTTAAGGGTTTATTCATGTTTTAATATTTCCTCACCACCTGTAAATAGTGGCATAAATGTATAATAATTTTCCAGCATCAATTCTGTGAGGTTGTTTTTAATAATTTCAAGTTTTCTTAAAACAGAACAGTTTTCACTTGTATTTTTAGACATTCATGTAGTTGTCTTTGCTATTGTAAGCAATTCATGGAATTCCAATATGAGGATTTCTTTTTTTTTTTTTTCTTTTATTTATACTCAAGACCCCCCATCTATTATAATGGAGAATAAGATGTTTCATTTGTTTCCAAAATATCTGTATAGATGATTGACAAAAGTTAAATAAACTACAAGGGAAACATGGGGAAAATAAGTTTACTGTAAAAATCAATTGCCGGGAGAAACCAGTACCAGCATTCTTTCACACATGATTCAAAATATTAAACCTTCCCTTTTGCATTTCAATAAATTACTCAAACTTCACAATGGAACGCTATATTTTGTTGTCAAAATCCAGTAAAGTATTCAGCGAATAAATAAATAAAAAGAGTCTAAAAACACATTTTAAGCAAAACAACACTCCACAATTACAGTGCCAGATGCTTGAGTTTAGTACCATGGACAGTGACAGAAGCTTTAAACGTCCTCTTTTCCTTAAAAAATTAATTGTAAGACATTTTTTGGAAAATTAATACATTCAGAAATAGAACAAGGTAGGGTATGTAAGACAAATGTATAAATGGTAAGAAATACACCAAAGTTTTAGATTAGTAAACGTTTTTCAGTTTGAATTTGCCTCATGACAAGTCACTGCTGAAAGGAACTGATTGTAAGAATACTACAACGGCATCACCCAAAAAAGGAATTTATTTATTTTTCTAGCCCAACACACATCTCTATCAAACACTGGCTGTTCTAAAGGAAAATGACAACCTACAGCATAAAGTAAGCAATGATATAAAGTGTAAAACCAAATATATATATAACCTAAACAGACATGAAGAAAAGCATAATGAATCTGTTTTCTTAGTTCAGTAGATTTAAAAACAGGCCCAGAATCATGTACTGCATGTAAAAAAAAATAAACATGTTAAATGATAAATGGCATATCCCTTAAAAAACTCTTCCTGCCTTCATTAAAGTCCCAAAGTCCTTTACAGTGACAGTTTCATACACACACACATTCTCACATTCACACACTGATGGTAACATCCACAGGAAAATAGCACTTAAGTATGATATTTATGGTCAATTTTAGTATTAATAATACAAAAAGACATAAAGATAAAACTACTAAAGATTCTTTTCTAACACTTTGAAATGGAAACATTAGCAAAGTAGAAACAAAAAGCATCTCTCTCAACAGCATCATAATCTATAATAATACATAGCAAAAGTCCTCCCTCCCTAAATCCATGAAATCATCAACAAGGGCATTAAATAGTCAACACAAATACATGTATGTATGTTGTATTTCTTAAAACAACACATTAGTATTTGTTATTTTAAAGTGAAAAATCTCAATTCTGCAGGAAAATGTTGTTAAATAACATGACAGCAGATGGTGGATGAATAAAAAAGGAAATCTGTTTATGTGATCAATATTAAGTTCATGAAAA
Source organism: Oryzias melastigma (assembly GCF_002922805.2). Classification (NCBI taxonomy): domain Eukaryota; kingdom Metazoa; phylum Chordata; class Actinopteri; order Beloniformes; family Adrianichthyidae; genus Oryzias; species Oryzias melastigma. The sequence continues at coordinate 14,288,895 of NC_050521.1, forward strand.
ATATGCCCACCACTTGTAAACCTGCAGATTGAAGTTTGAGTTTTAATTGATCCTTCATTGAGATAATTTTAGTCTGAAGGGTGATGAAATTTAAGAAGTTATAGAAAATTGACATTTGAAAACAATCCTAAACATGTTACTGACACTAAAAATGAGCAGATTTGTGGGAAACTGTTAAAATGGTGAAGCAGAGAATAAACAATAATGTTGCCAGTGATAACTACTGATGTGAAACAGTATGTGAATATTTAATGGTTAATTTTCAACTGAATCTGAATTCAAGAGTTTGTCCCGTAGATCTGAAAGAATAAATACTTGTTTCAGTAAATCAACAGACTGCAGCTCTGCCAGAAAGAACAAGACGAAGAAAAAAAAAAAAAAAGAAATGTAGACAACCAAAGTGTTTAGCGACAATTTTTGACATTGCAATTAAAATATATAAATACATATGGAATTGAATAATAATTAAAAAAAAAAGAATAAGACAAACTAAATTGATTTTTGGTAGAGGTGTAAATGTTTTAAAATGCACTGGAAAAACATCCTCATAAATACTCAAGTACGTTTAGAATAATTAAAAAAATGTATCTATTTAAAATTATGCATATTAAAAGTTAAAAACATATCAAATATCTTAAATCACAACAAATACCACCCTTGTGTTGGTCATTTTTGGTGTAAAAAGTTCAACACTGCGATTTAAAAAAATATGATGCCTCCTTCCTAAAACAACACGTAACAAATTAATGTTGGGATTTGCAAGTAAAAGAGAAAACACATGCAGTAGTGTAAAAACAAATGTGTTATTGCTGAAACATCCTTCATTCCAAAAATATGAAATTGAAGATGTTGCAATACAAATGAAAAAAAAAAACTTTCATGTAAAGAAACTGAATCAATTTTCCTTATGAAACAAAAACAAAGTAGCACAATTAAAACGATTTATCATCATCTCCAAACACATATGCATACTCTGTGCGACTTTTAGGTGAATGTTAAGGAGATGAAATAAAATACAAGTAACCAACACCCTACAAGCATGAGCACCACAACACCTTCCAAAATAAATATTAAATAACTTAAAAAGCCCAAAACCAAGAAAAAGTTTCTCAGGGAACTATCAAAAACTAGACAGCAAACATCTTCCAGACTCAGAAGGACTATCAAAACTGTAAATGAATCAATTTTAGCAAAAAAAAAAAAAATTCACTTGGAGTCTGATCAATAGGCAGCAAGAGGTAAAAGTGCTTACAACAGAATATTTTCTAATACCCCTCAAATGAACAAAAAAAACCTAAAATAAAATAAAGGTAAATAAAAGTGTAAATCTATTAAAACATCCTACCTGGGATGCATCACTAGAGTCATCAAAAGCCTCCAGAAAGTCAGTAGGACTCTTCCTGAGAGTCTGGTCAGCAGGCAGCGTGTTGTCATTGTAAGAAGACACAAACTTAAAGTCACTGGTTCGAGATCCTGTTGTCAGGTAGGCGTCATAATTGTAAGCGCTGCGTAAAGTTCCTGTGCCGTCAACATCTGCGTAATTAGGAGGCAGATAACCGCTGGGGATGGCAACTGCTCCATCAAACAAGAGTCGGGGCTTTCTCCTGCGACAAAACCTCACACCCAAGATGATGATGATGAAGGTCAGGAAGAAGGTGGACACACAAACCAGAGCGATGATCAGATAGGAAGTCAGTTTGGAGTTCTTCTCCTCGTAAGAAATCTCCTTGAGTTCTGGCACCTCAGCCAAGTTATCGGAGATGAGTAAATACATGGCACAGGTGGCAGACAGAGAGGGCTGTCCGTTATCTTTGACTGCCACAATCAGGTTCTGTTTCATGCTGTCAGATTGGGAAATGTCCCGCTGCGTCCTGATCTCTCCACTGTGCAGACCGATGGTGAAAAGTCCCGGATCAGTGGATTTGACTATATGATAGGACAGCCAGGCGTTCTGTCCAGAGTCGGCGTCCACCGCGATCACTTTGGACACCAGAGAGCCTCCGTGTGCAGCTTTGGGGACCAGCTCGGTCATGAAGGAGCTGCCCTCCGGGGCGGGGTACAGAATCTGAGGAGAGTTGTCGTTCACATCCCAGATGAACACACTCACGCTCACGTTGCTGCTGAGCGGAGGAGAACCGTTGTCTCTGGCCATCACCTGCACTTGAAAACTCCTCAACTGTTCATAATCAAACGACCTGACAGCGTGGATCAGCCCCGTGTCTCCGTTCACAGACACATAGGAGGACACCGGGGCTCCGTTCACCTCAGCAGCTAACAGAGAATAAATCACTGTACCGTTTTGTCTCCAGTCGGGGTCTCGAGCGCTCACCCGACATAAAGTGGAGCCAGCTTGGTTGTTTTCGCTCACATATGCGCTGTACGACTGTTCCTCAAACACAGGTGGGTTGTCGTTGATGTCAGCTACAGATAAGTGAACACTTTTAGACGAGGACAGAGGTGGAGAGCCCTCGTCAGTGGCAAAGATGCTAATGTTGTAATCAGACACGAGTTCACGGTCCAGCTGTCCTGTGCTCACCACAGAATAATAGTTTTTGATGGAAGGAACCAACTTAAAAGGAGCATTTGACTCAACATAACAGCGGACTTGACGGTTCCTCTCAGAGTCTCTGTCCTGCACGTTAATGATGCCCACCTCTGTACCAGGAGGGGCGTTCTCTGGGATGGAGCTGGAAAGAGATTTGACAATAATAATCGGAGCGTTGTCATTTACATCTGTAATTTGAATAATTAATTTACTTTCAGATGAAAGACCATAGCTGTCTTTTGCTTCAACCATCAGTTCATATTTTGAACCCTCCTCATAATCAATGTCACCTGTCACAACAATCTCTCCAGTTTTCTCATTAAGTGAAAAAAGCTTCTTTGATTTTTCAGACAATCGGCTAAATTCATAAGTTATCTCTCCATTTATTCCTTCATCTGCATCTGATGCGCTCACTCTGATAACTGGAGTGTTTAGAGGAGAGTTTTCCTGTAAACTCGCTGTATAAACAGACTCAGTAAACACAGGAGCGTTATCATTAGCATCAAGTACTGTCACATGAATGACTACAGTCCCTGATCTCTGAGGAGAACCACCATCTACAGCCGTCAGCAATAATTTCAGCTCCTGCTGCTCCTCTCGGTCTAATTCTTTATTCAAAACCAGTTCTCCGTATTTATTACCAGCATTTGTGGTTTGGATATTAAACACAAAATTGACGTTTTCCTGCAGGATGTAGCTTTGAACTGCGTTCTGGCCTAAATCAGCATCATGAGCGGCATTAATGCGATACCGAGCTCCTTTCACAGCTGATTCTCTAATTTCAAGTCTTATAACATCTTTGGGGAATATCGGGGCGTTGTCATTAATATCTTGGATCTGCAAGGATAAGCGGTGCAGTTCCAGAGGATTTTCTAACAGCACGTCGAATTTCAGAACGCACGTCGGCTTTTCCCCGCAATGCTCCTCCCGGTCTATTCTACCAGAAACGAACAAATCTCCGTTTTTCTCGTTTATCCCACAATACGGTTTCTCATTGCCCTCCATGTCCACACGGGGTTTTCGAGCAGAAATTTGTTCCTTTTCGATTCCAAGATCCTTGGCGACATTTCCAATCAGATATCCGGGCTTCAGCTCTTCCAGAACGGTGTAACTCAGGTCTCCATTTACGCAGCGCGCCAGAACAAAGAAAAGGACAAAGATCGAAAATGGACCAGAAACCCGCGAATGATCCATCATCGGATATGCTCTCCAGACACAATTAAGGAAAAAAAATATATGTTGAGAATATTTATAAATCCATATAGTCCGTCGATCGCTGAATGCGCATTTCAAGCTTTTGTCTCGTGTGCGGTTGGTTAGAGAGAACGCAGCCAGTCCCAGAAATGAGCACCGAAGAACACAAGTTTTCTTTTGCTGGTGTTCTACTGACACCTTGAGCATAAAAGAAATATAACACAGTTGAAATTGAGGAATTTCTGCTGAGAGTGGAATGCTGGGTAAATAAAAAAAAGTTTTCTTTGATGCGATAATGTCGTTTTAGCCTTGTTAAACCCCCAAAAGACAAATAAAAGCTTACGTTTGATTACATCACACAGTTGTATAATACTCGATAGCGACCTAACCCTTTAAAGCCTGATTGTAACTGCCGTTGCAGCAACATTCCGATAACTTGGGTAGCAGGAACTGACGCGCGCTTCAGAAAAAAAGCGTCGAAGTTCTTAATCTTTGTGCATTTTATTTTCTTGCCGTTTCTTAAAGAGTGAAAAAGTACAACACAACCATAACAAATATTTTAAAGCCAAATAAATAAACAAACAAAAAAATGATCAAATAAATAAATGTAAAAAAAGGTACTAAAAGCGACAAAACGTGACAACACGGTCTACGATTGCTTTACTGTCATGTTAACCAAATTCTTCCAACTAAAGTCCAATAGAAAGACAGGGCAGATACCAAAATGCATCTAACCAGTAGGAGTCCAGAACGGCCACATGATCAAAGAATGACACGCACATGCATGTATGAAAAATAATAAACAACACGGTTTTAGCAAGATTGCTACAACATATACAATGCATGTAAAAAAAACCAAAGCAATATTGATCCATTTAATCTGTTTTGGGGTTGCAGAAGTGACATTTTCTTCATCCTTGATTAAATGAAAGTTAGACTTTTGTAGGAGGAAAAGTAACCTCTCTTCAATGGACAAAAAACAACACAAAAAAAAGCCATTGCTTCCTTACTGGTTCACTTCACTCGAGCCTCATCACCAATATTTGTAAAGGAACAATAAATAAAAGAAACAAAACAAAACCGAGAAAAAATGATTAAAAATTCTGTTGCATAACTATGTTGACTTCACAATAGCAATTTTAACTCCAAAAGTCCTGTACGACTTAAAAAATTAGGAAGATGCAAAGTCCACATGAGAACCTGCATAAAAAACAGCACCAGTGATTTTCAGCACCATGGAGAGAGACACTAGGAAAGCTGCAAATCACACAGACTATCGGGCATTTTTATTCTAGTCCAATTAAACAACTAAAATTCAAGACCAACTAACCACAGACATGAGACTAATCTTAATAACTCAATTATTGACAGAAGAGAGAAAACAAGAACATTTGGAAACTCTAAATTGGAGGTTTTACATTCAAATCACTTCCAAAGATGGGAAATAGATTTAGAGTAATAACAAGGATGACGCTTAAAATCATTGTGAACACTTGCAGGATAACAACCAGAAAAATGTCAAAGTTTTGAGCCCATTTCAAAACATTCAAAGCCTAAAGATAAAAAAAGTTTAAAGTTAAATTCAAGTCATTGAAATTCATTAAACACCAAGAAGTTTAGATTTGTCAAATCAACAAAAAAACAAAGCTAGAGCAAACGTCAGTATTTAAACTTTTATGACAAAAAAAGTAGACCTTAAGCAAAAACTGTATTAATCTATCTTTACGTAATACAGTTATCTACATTTCACTGGTTCAGTGTTGGGAGTAACGGATTACATAATTACGAATTACTGTAATTTATTTACTTTTGTCAGTAACGGAGGGACGTAACAAATTACAGTTCAAATTTCGGTAATTAATTACAATTACTGAACCCTCGTTACTCCGTTACTTTAGTTTTGAAGCTCTGACATTTTCTCTCGATTAAATGAAACAAAATAGAGAAAGAAAAAAAGCAACCAGCGCATTCGCGCGGCGCACGCGTTCCACTGCAGGGTTGAGGATTAAACTCCATACACGCCCTGAATGTTGTAATCACTGCGCCTGAATTCAAAATCTAATGAGCAACTGAGATAGTGCGAGAATACTTCTCATCCCTGTGTCGGACTCCCAGACACACAGGTGAACAGAAGCGACCCGCCCCACGGAAACACGAGCTCCCGCTCCTTCCACTTCCTGATAGTCGAGAGGCGAAAGTACTCGACGACTGCAGGTGCGCAGGGAGTGCAATTTCTTCCAGTAACTAAAGTAAAGAAATCAATTACTTTTTTAAAGTAACTTAACCAACACTGCATTGGTTAAACTGTGTAGAGACTTATTTGTCTTATAACAAATGCAGCTGTTTAAAAATTCACATCAGTTCAAATAACTTTTTTATTTGGGAATATTGCAACGAAAAATTAATACCACCAATAAAGAAGAGATTGAAAATCATACCAAAAACTCTTAGATATTTCAGGTATTGTTATGTGTTGTTTGAAGGTAAGCTGTGTTAAAAACAGAACAAAAAGAACCAGAAAAACTTCATCTTTTTCAGAATCATATTTAAAAAATACAAGTAACCAACGCTGCACAGTAGCACAATAGTTAGCGCTCTCGTCTGACAGCAAACAGAACCTGATTTAAGCAGCGACCGTTCTGTGGGGCGTTCTCATCTCATTGTGTTCTCCTCCTGCATGCATGGGGTTTCTCCAGCCTCTCTGACTCACTCCCAAAGTAAAAAAAAAAAAAAAAAACCATCTGAGCTAAAGTGGCCATAGCTGTGATTGTGTGTGTTTGTGTATGAGTGACTGTTGGCCAGACAGACTTGTGATTTCTCCAAGGTGTACCAAGTCTTTTCCCAACAGTGGCCGTAGCAGGCTCCAGCTACCCCCTCCCCCCAAAACAGATTCAACGAGTTAATTAAGTAAGTAAAGTAAAATACAAGAAACCCACATCGTACTAGCATGAACACCACCACATCTTGCAAAAAAAATATTTAGGAATTTAAAATAGATCAAAAGTAGGAGAAAACTGCTTAGGGAGCAATCCAAAAAACAGAAAACAAAAATCTTCCTGACACAGAATGAGTATCAAAACTCTAAATGAATCAATTGTGTTGGAAGGAATTTCACTTGGAGACTCGTCAACCGGCAGTGAAATGTTAAAGTGTTTCCAACAACAATTTTTTTAATACCCCTTCAAATGAAAATAGTAAAGGCCCAAAGAATAAATAAAAATAAAATAAAAAATAGTAATACAAGAATCTAAATAAAAATATAAAACGTCCATAGCATAGCATGAGTTCCTACCTGGGATGCATCAGTAGAGTCATCAAAAGCCTCCAGAAAGTCAGTAGGACTCTTCCTGAGAGTCTGGTCAGCAGGCAGC
>NC_050521.1:14297130-14305906 GCF_002922805.2 Oryzias melastigma
GAGGAGAACCACCATCTACAGCCGTCAGCAATAATTTCAGCTCCTGCTGCTCCTCTCGGTCTAATTCTTTATTCAAAACCAGTTCTCCATATTTATTACCAGCATTTGTTGTTTGAACATTTAGCGCAAAATTAGCGTTTTCTTGCAGGATGTAGCTCTGAACTGCGTTCACGCCTATATCTGCGTCATGCGCAGCATTGATGCGATACCGAGATCCTTTGTCAGCTGATTCTCTTATTTCCAGCTTTATAACATCTTTCGGAAACACCGGTGCGTTGTCATTTATGTCTTGAATCTGCAAGGATAAGCGGTGCAGCTCCAGAGGATTTTCTAGAAGCAGATCCAATTTGAGAACGCACGTCGGCTTTTCCCCGCAATGCTCCTCCCGGTCTATTCTGCCAGAAACGAACAAATCTCCGTTTTTCTGGTTAATTCCACAATACTGCTTTCCGTGTTTCTCCACCTCAACACGAGGTTTACGCGCAGCCAGTCTCTCCAGGTCTAGTCCGAGATCCTTGGCGATATTTCCAAAAACAGATCCGGGCTTCTGCTCTTCTGGTACGATGTAGCTCATGTCTCCATTTACGCAGCGAACGAGAACAAAGACAAAGAAAAGGCCAACTTGCAGGGAAACGCGCACTGAAAATAACTCCATCATATAAAACACTCCTGATGGAGAAGTAAAACTGTTTGATCCTTCTTTTTAGATAGAACGAAGATTTTTTCCGCAAAAAGGAAAAAAAAAATGTCGCTGCAACCTTGATTCGAAGCGAACCGAGCCCAGTGTCAGCAATGGGCGGTGTGCAAACCGTCTGAACGAACTTGATTTTTAAGCTGGTCTACAGTGACACCGTGAGTGCAGATATAATATGTACACTTCTTTCACAACCATCAAATATTTCTCAAAACAAACCTTTATCTTAGAAAATCCCGTTTTTTGTATCACTCATGAAAAATAAAAGGCAAACCTTTTCACAAAATACTTTATATTTATATAATATCAATCAACTCATATGACAATGTCGAAGGAAATCTTGGACATTTATAAAGTTTAATTGTAAATAAAAAAATGTTAAGGGTTTATTCATGTTTTAATATTTCATCATCACCTGCAAATAGTGGCATGAATTTATATTTTTTCAGCATCAATACTGTGAGGATATTTTTACTAATTTCAAGTTTTCTAAAAAAAAGAACATAGTTTTCACTTGTATTTTTCAGATATCCACGTCGTTGTCTTTGCTATTATAAGCAATTCATGGAATTTCAATATGAGGATTTCTTTTTTTCTTTAATGTATACTCAAGCCCTCTATCTCTCATAATGGAGAATAAGATGTTTCATTTGTTTCCAAAATATCTGTATAGATGATTGACAAAAGTTAAATAAACTACATGGGGAACATGGGGAAAATAAGTTTACTGTAAAAATCAATTCCTGAGAGAGACCAGTAGCAGTGCTCTTCACAGACCTTTCTAAATATTAAACCTCCCCTTCTGCATTTCAATAAATGACTCAAACTTCAAAATGAAACACTATATTTTGTTGTCAAAATCCAGTCCAAGTATTCAGCGAATAAATGAATAAAAAGAGTCTAAAACCACAATGTAAGCACAACCCCACTCTAAAATGATAGTGCCAGATGCTTGAGTTGAGTACCATGGACAGCGACAGAAGCTTTAAATCTCCTCTTTTCCTTAAAAAGTTAAATTGTAAGACATTGTTTGGAAAATTAATAAATTCAGAAATAGAGCAAGTAAGACAAAAGTAAACATGGTAAGAAATACACCAAAGTTTTAGATTATTAAATGTTTTTCAGGTTGAATTTACCTCATGACAAGTTACTGCTGATCAAGGAACTGATTGTAAGAATACTACAACAGCTGCACCCAAAAAAGGAAGTTATTTATTATTTTTCTAGCACAACACACGTCAGAATCAAACACTGGCTGTTCTAAAGGAAAAGGACAACCTACAGCATAAAGTAAGCAATGATATAAAGTGTAAAACCAAATATATATATATATATATATATATATAACCTAAACAGGCATGAAGAAAAGCATAATATATGTTAGTTCAGTAGATTTAAAAACAGGCCCAGAAGCATGTACTGTATGTACATAAAATAAAGATGTTAAATGATAAATGGCATATCCCTTAAAAACCTCTTCCTGCCTTCCTTAAAGTCCCAAAGCACTTTACACTGACAGTTTCATACACACACACACACACACACACACACACACACACAGTCACACATTCATGCACTGATGAACATAGTATTAAATTGTTATATTTATCGTCAATTTTAGTATTAATAATACAAAAAGACAAAGAAAAAAAAACACTGAAGATTAGTTTCTACCAATTTGAAATGGAAACATTAGCAAAGTAGAAACAAAAAGCATCTCTCTCAGCAGCATCATAATCTATAATAATACATAGCAAAAGTCCTCCCTCCCTAAATCCATGCAATCATCAACAAGGGCATTAAATAGTCAACACAAATACATGTATGTATGTTGTATTTCTTAAAACAACACATTAGTATGTGTTATTTTACAGTGAAAAATCTCAATTCTGCAGGAAATTTGTGTTAAATAACATGACAGCAGATGGTGGAAGAATAAAAAAGGAAATCTGTTTATGTGATCAATATTAAGTTCATCAAAAATTATGCCCACCACTTGTAAACCTGCAGATTGAAGTATGAGTTTTGATTGATCCTTCATTGAGATCATTTCAGTGTTAGGGATGATGAAATTTAAGACAACTTTATAGAAAATGGACATTTGAAAACAAGCCTAAACATTTTATTAAGGCTGAATCTCTGACACTACAAGGAGCAGATTTTGGGAAACTGTTAAAATGGTAAGGCAAACAATAAACAATAATGTTGCCTGAGATAACTACTGATGCAAAACAGTATGTGAATATTTAATGGTTAATTTTGACCTGAATCTGAATTCAAGAATTTGACCCGTGGATCTGACCGAATAAAGAGAGGCACCAATATATAAAAATAAAATCATTAAATTGATTTAAAGTTGTCAGAAAAGAAAAAGAGATAAGTCATCAGAAATAGTTTTTAGGCACGTGTTTTCATAAAAATAAAAATAATAAGTTAAGGTTTCCATTGTAATAGTAAAAAGAACAATTTAGAAGAAAACTAAAAAATGTTCTTGCAATTTAAAAACCACAACTAAGCATCCAAAGCACCCTCCAGACATTATAGACTATATTTGGTGTAACTTTAACAAAAACGTTTTTGCTACGATTGGGAGAAAAAGAAGACTGCGATATCTTGCAAACAATCTTTAAAGTGATCAAAGCTTTCAAACATAAACCAATGTTAAATGGCATATACTTGTATAGCAGTCTTCTTCCTTCCTCGAACGCCTAAAGTTCCTTTACAGTTACATTCAACCATTCACACAAACGTTCACAAACTGATGGCACTTCTGCTGCCAAACACTGATGCCAACATATAACCACAAGAGGTATTGTGGGGTTCAGTATCTTATCCAACCACAATTCAACACATGAGTGGGAAAGGTGGAATTCAAACCAACTTTCCTGGGATCAAAGGTCGACCGTCTGAACACTAATGATCAAATAAAACATAAACATGTAAGCATAGGAATAGGGGTATGAAAATAATATGGGATAGTGCTAAATTATTTAAAGACTTCTGCAGACCACTAGCCAGGAAAAAAAAGAAAGAAAAAAATCAGCACCAGGGACAGAGAAAGGCATGACAAATTTTCAGCACTGATTCAGGGAAGAGAATAAGAGCGCAGTAAATGCAAACAAATAATAAAAGTAATGCAATCAGTGAAAGAAAGAAACAGTGATATTTAGAACCATATATTACCTTTCATCTATTGTTGTATTACTAAAATTAGTCCTACCCAAGGAGAAACATTTAAGGTGTTCCTACCTGGGATGCATCAATCGAGTCATCAAAAGCCTCCAGAAAGTCAGTAGGACTCTTCCTGAGAGTCTGGTCAGCAGGCAGCGTGTTGTCATTGTAAGAAGACACAAACTTAAAGTCACTGGTTCGAGATCCTGTTGTCAGGTAGGCGTCATAATTGTAAGCGCTGCGTAAAGTTCCTGTGCCGTCAACATCTGCGTAATTAGGAGGCAGATAACCGCTGGGGATGGCAACTGCTCCATCAAACAAGAGTCGGGGCTTTCTCCTGCGACAAAACCTCACACCCAAGATGATGATGATGAAGGTCAGGAAGAAGGTGGACACACAAACCAGAGCGATGATCAGATAGGAAGTCAGTTTGGAGTTCTTCTCCTCGTAAGAAATCTCCTTGAGTTCTGGCACCTCAGCCAAGTTATCGGAGATGAGTAAATACATGGCACAGGTGGCAGACAGAGAGGGCTGTCCGTTATCTTTGACTGCCACAATCAGGTTCTGTTTCATGCTGTCAGATTGGGAAATGTCCCGCTGCGTCCTGATCTCTCCACTGTGCAGACCGATGGTGAAAAGTCCCGGATCAGTGGATTTGACTATATGATAGGACAGCCAGGCGTTCTGTCCAGAGTCGGCGTCCACCGCGATCACTTTGGACACCAGAGAGCCTCCGTGTGCAGCTTTGGGGACCAGCTCAGTCATGAAGGAGCTGCCCTCCGGGGCGGGGTACAGAATCTGAGGAGAGTTGTCGTTCACATCCCAGATCACCACACTCACGCTCACGTTGCTGCTGAGCGGAGGAGAACCGTTGTCTCTGGCCATCACCTGCACTTGAAAACTCCTCAACTGTTCATAATCAAACGACCTGACAGCGTGGATCAGCCCCGTGTCTCCGTTCACAGACACATAGGAGGACACCGGGGCTCCGTTCACCTCAGCAGCTAACAGAGAATAAATCACTGTACCGTTTTGTCTCCAGTCGGGGTCTCGAGCGCTCACCCGACATAAAGTGGAGCCAGCTTGGTTGTTTTCGCTCACATATGCGCTGTACGACTGTTCCTCAAACACAGGTGGGTTGTCGTTGATGTCAGCTACAGATAAGTGAACACTTTTAGACGAGGACAGAGGTGGAGAGCCCTCGTCAGTGGCAAAGATGCTAATGTTGTAATCAGACACTAATTCACGGTCCAGCTGTCCTGTGCTCACCACTGAATAATAGTTTTTGATGGAAGGAACCAACTTAAAAGGAGCGTTGCCTTGAATGGAGCAGCGGACCTGTCCGTTCTTGTCAGAGTCTCTGTCCTGCACGTTAATGATGCCCACCTCTGTACCAGGAGGGGCGTTCTCTGGGATGGAGCTGGACAGAGATTTAACAATAATAACTGGAGGATTGTCATTCATATCAGTAATATCTATTAGTAAAGTTGCATAAGATGCCAGTCCTAAACCGTCTTTCGCACTGATCTGCATTTCAAAAGAAGATTTCTTTTCATAATCAATAAGTCCATCCACATGTATTTCTCCCGTTTTTGGATTCAAAGAAAAAATGTGGTTTTCATTTGAAACGTGGTCAAATCCATAGCTAACTTCTCCATTTATTCCTTCATCTGCATCAACTGCAGTCACAGTGAGAACAACAGTACCTGCAGGGGAGTTTTCAGCCAGAGTAGCTTTATACACACTCTGGCTGAACACAGGTACGTTATCATTCGCGTCCAGCACAGTGACGTGTATGACTACAGTACCTGATCTCTGAGGAGATCCTCCATCAAACGCAGTGAGCAACAGAGAGATGTCTTTTTTCTCCTCTCGGTCTAACTCTTTTTCTAACACCAGTTCTCCATATTTCCGCCCCACACCTTTAGTTTTTACATTTAATTTGAAGTAATTATTATTTTGCAGTGAGTAACCTTGAACAGAATTATCTCCGACATCTGCGTCGTGCGCTTCATCCAGCAGAAAAATTGCCCCCTTATCGGCAGATTCTTGGATTTCTAGTTTCAACAAATCCTCCTTAAATTGTGGCGAGTTGTCGTTGATGTCCTGAATATGAATAGTAATGCGGTGCAGCTCCAAGGGATTTTCCAGCACAAGCTCCTGTTTGACAACACACGAAGGCCTTTTCTCACAAAGCTCCTCTCTGTCGATCCGTTCTTGTAAGATCAGATCTCCCGTTTGAAGATTCACCCCGCAGTATCTTAAATTGTTATCCTCGGTGTCAACGCGCGCCTTGCGCGCGGCGAGACTGCTCAATTCCAAACGCAGATCCTTTGCAATATTCCCGATTATCGATCCTCGTTTCATTTCCTCCGCTACAGAGTAGCTCACGTCTCCGTGGACTGGGCGGTGGAAAAGAAAAATGAGAACAAAGCTGCAGCGCAGAGCCAACGGGATTCTCATTGTGGCTGATGAACACAATCGCCGCAAATCCAACGATCCCGCACGGGAAAAAATACGTTAACGATGCGCTAGGAGATCCAATCTTGCAGTCAAACACGAAGTAGGCTTTGTCGGATGTGAAACAATGGCCGCAGAAGGCTGTAATGTGCTGGCTTTAGAGAGGAGGGACGCTTGACTTCTCATTTACTAGTATATACTGACACCAAGAGTATTTGTTGAGCTACGACGCCACACATTAGCATGAGGAATAATCAAAAAACGTATTTCAAATATAATATTAATAATATTAACAATATTAATAATAATAATAACATAGACATATTGAACACCGATTTTCAAGGTTATAAAGAATAATTTACTGTATTGATTTTATGTTATATCATTATTGTTGTTATATAGTTTTCAGACCATGAGGAATTAAATTTAAATGAAAAATTGCAACAACAAAAAAATAAAATTTACGTGGTAAAATTGTATGTAAGATAAATTAATGTTTAACCCCACAGTGCATTAAAACTCACAGCAGAAAAAAATGCATTTTTATCAAATTAAATGAATAAATAAATAATAAGAATAACAAAATAAGGAATAAGGTTATAGTCATACAAAACGTTTGAAGGGAAAATAAAAACTACACTATCCATTTTAGAAATCTATTTTAAAGAAAATAAAACACACAAATTGCTTGTTTTTTTTTCTAATCAAACAAAAGTCCAAACCATTCAAAGACCTGCTGTATGTTTTTTCTATAGATATTTTTTGTTATAGTGATAAACAAGTGGTAGACATAGACCTAAAAGAGTAAAATAGCTCTCAGATCCTCGGAGGTAGAAGTCAACCATTTCTAAGAGTTCTTATACAATAAATGGACTTTTTCTACAATGAACAAAGTAAGAGTTTATATTGTAAAAGATACATTTTGTTAAATAATAGTTTGTTATTGTTTGTTAATACAAATTTGAAAATCTAAACTGTTCTCAAAAGGAGATAAAAAAGTTTTGAGATTTTTTTTTTAGCTATTTATTGTATTGAAGCACTGCTTTGTGCTGAAGTCATTTACTTTAATTTTCTGTTCCTGTTCTTCCTCCACATCATCTTGGTTATTATGAGTGGCTTCGTGACAACTCATTATCCTCTGTCTAGTTAAGAACTCATATTTGACATTTTCTGGGCTAGATCATTTTGTCTTTACTTATATTTTTCTTTATGATTCTGATTTTGATATATAATGCTTCATTTCAGATTATGTTTTTTTATCAAATCACATTTAATTATTTTTATCAAATGAAGTTTCCATCAGTAAAGCAATATCTTCTTCATTTGGAGTCCTACACAATTTCTGACCTCTCATTTTTAAATCCTCAGTGTTCTCAATTTAATTGTCAGGACATTCAAGGTATCAAGCTATCAACCACAAATTATCAACTTATAAAAAGAAGGATGTTATAAATAAATTAACTGAAAAGACAAAGGACAAGCGTATACAGTGTCAAACTCAAGCTTAACGTCAAGTATCTACTGAATTACAAAGAACTCCAGATGCCACAATCTGACTTAAGGATAAGAAGCAACATATTTTGATTAAAAAAAAGTTTGCTTCCAACACGTATCAGTTCAGATGGAAGATAGGTTTACAAAAGGAAATAAAACAAACCTGCGTAAAATCAAAGAGATTTGTCATACATATGAGCAAAATTGTTCATTCATTCATCTTCCTTAGTTGCTTGTCCCTTTCAGGGTCACAGGGAGCCAGAGGCAAACCCAGCTACTGACGGGCAAAGGCCGGATACATCCTGAACAGGTCAGCAGTCTGTCACAGGACCTCAATCACACACCCATTCACACCTGGGACAATTAGGAATAACCAATTAACCCATAAAGCCTTTTTTGGACCATAGGTGGAAGCCAGAGTCCCTAGAGAAAACCCACACAATCACGGGAAGAAACATGCTAACTCCACATAGAAAGATAATAAGTTTTTCTGTTTCAAGTCCCCTAGTTGGGACTTGAAGTTGCCTATGAGGCAAGAGTGCCAACAACTGCTTCACCGTGAAGCCATATGAAATTATATTTAAAAAAATATATATTTTTTGCATTCATAACCCAAATATGGGATTTCAAACACCTAAGGTAGTCAAGGGTATCCTCCATTCAGAACATCCATCAATCACTGACGTGTTTTTTATAAAGCTCAATGACTTTGTTAGTGAATCTTGTTTTAGTGTTACAGCTGTTTATTTTTCAAATATCAAACAAGAAAATCATGAAAACTGAAGTAGTTACCATAAATACAGGGATTTAAGTTTTACATTGACTAAAAACGTATTAAAACTCTATACGTCTTCTTTCTGTCTTTTTCTACTACATGAAACCTAAAAGTTAATTCCCTAAAAACACAAATAATTATGGCCAAAAATAAATAAATAAATAAAAATACAGTGATACCGA
>NC_050521.1:14306138-14306646 GCF_002922805.2 Oryzias melastigma
TAACTACATTTATTCCACTACTAAACCTACCCATGCCGTTGAAAATATCACTAAAAAAATAGCTGACATATGTTGACAAACTCACAAATAACATGTTTAGTCTCCTGTAGAAGGAAACATGTCAAATATAAACATGGGACTAAATCAAACATGAAACAAAGCTGATCAAATAAGTAAAGGATACAAGAAAATTGTAGGTGATACTTAGAAAAAAAATCCTTAGAGGTTATAGAGGCCCTTTCTCCCAACATTTGCTTGTTTGTTTAGAATCCTTTTAAACTGCATCAGATGAGCTACATGCATTTTTTTAATTTCATATCTCCTAAAACAAGTGGAATATAAGGAGAGTGCAAACACTTAAAGAATCAGTACCAAGGACAGAGCAAACAATGACAAACTTTCGCCACTGATTCAGGAAAATGAACATTGGCGCAGTAAATGCAACTGAATAATAATAATAAGTAAAAACATTATATGTGTATGTATATATATATATGTGTGTGTGTGC
>NC_050521.1:14308330-14311262 GCF_002922805.2 Oryzias melastigma
GTTCTTGTCAGAGTCTCTGTCCTGCACGTTAATGATGCCCACCTCTGTACCAGGAGGGGCGTTCTCTGGGATGGAGCTGGACAGAGAGTTGACAATAATATCTGGAGCGTTATCATTTACATCAGTAATGTCAATAATCACTTTTGCTTCAGATGAAAGACCATATCCATCCTTAGCTACAACCATCAGTTCATATTTTGAACCCTCCTCATAATCAATGTCACCTGTCACAACAATCTCTCCAGTTTTCTCATCAAGTGAAAAAAGCTTCTTTGATTTTTCAGACAATCGGCTGAATTCATAAGTTATCTCTCCATTTATTCCCTCATCTGCATCTGATGCGCTCACTCTGATAACTGGAGTGTGTACAGGAGAGTTTTCCTGTAAACTCGCTGTATAAACAGACTCAGTAAACACAGGAGCGTTATCATTAGCATCAAGTACTGTCACATGAATGACTACAGTCCCTGATCTCTGAGGAGAACCACCATCTACAGCTGTCAGCAATAATTTCAGCTCCTGCTGCTCCTCTCGGTCTAATTCTTTATTCAAGACAAGTTCTCCGTATTTATTACCAGCATTTGTGGTTTGGATATTAAATACAAAATGAGGGTTTTCCTGCAGGATGTAGCTCTGAACTGCGTTCAGGCCTATATCTGCATCATGCGCCGCAACAATGCGATACCGAGCTCCTTTGTCAGCTGATTCTCTAATTTCCAGCTTCACATTGTCTTTTTGGAATATCGGGGCGTTGTCATTAACATCTTGGATCTGCAAGGCTAAGCGGTGCAGCTCCAGAGGATTTTCTAGCAGCAGGTCGAATTTCAGAACGCACGTCGGCTTTTCCCCGCAGTGCTCCTCGCGATCTATTCTGCCAGAAACGAACAAATCTCCGTTTTTCTGGTTAATTCCACAATACTGTGTTACGCTTTTCTCCATGTCCACACGAGGTTTACGAGCAGAAAGTCTCTCCAACTGTAGTCCAAGATCCTTGGCGACATTTCCAATAACAGATCCGGGCTTCAGCTCCTCCGCTACGGAATAGGTCAAGTCTCCGTGCGCGCAGTGCAGCAGAACAAAGAAAACGGCAAAGCCAAACCCTTGTGGAGCGGCTAGTTTATGAATCATCATGGTATTCATTTAGATTGAAGAAAAGGCAAAAATCGTACTTATCATCCCGCGGATGTCCACTGAATATTTTTGTCGACTCCTTATAACCAAACAAAGCTGCAAATTGCAGCGACGGTCCGTGTGCAAAAAGATGGTCAAAAAAATCCGTTTCTTGTCTGGTACTACAGTGACACCGTGAGTTCAAACTATATAAAGTATTTTCACACAATGCTGTCTAGCAAACATTTTCTTTTCTTTCTTAAAAAAATAAAACTGTCATTTAATTCTGAATATTAGAGGACTTTCTGCTTTTATTGTACTGGTTTTAAAAACCAACCCTGCTCATCACTTATTTGATACAATTTTAAGAGAAAAAATTAAAAGAAAAGAAAATTGTCTGCCGTAAAAACACAGACAATCACACATAGAACCATACAGGAAACTAAATAAATAAATATGCAAACAATATTAATAATGCATACGCATTGTAATCTAAAGCATTCACAACCAGAAACTCCAAATACTTTAATAAGGATGACATCTTGACATAACATCTGCAAAGTAGGCTAATTTTCATGGATAAATGAATTGATGAAATCATAATATGGATGAGAGTCTGCAACATTATAAAGAAAGTAGGATGAATTATTTACCTATCTATTTTTTTATGAATTTCAGCAAACAAAAAAAAAAAAAGTTATTAATTTGGAAAGAAATCAGAACATTTTAGAAAATTACGTTTGAGTCTAATAAAACCGTTCATATCTCTTCGACCTTTGCTATTTGTTAATAAAAAAAAAAAAATTAATGCACTGGAATTAGCGTGGGGGGTGGGGGAGTTTGGAACAAACTTCATTTTCATTTCATTTATTAATTTATAAAGCACCTTTCCCCACCAGCCAAGGAGGCCCAAAGTGCTGTATACAAGAAAATACAATACATAACAATCCTAACAACAATTTAAAAATAAATAAATAAATACGTACATAAAATTCTATTTAAAAAGAAATTAAATTTACATGATAAAAAGCAGCTAGGCAGATACTATAGCACGATAGTGGAGGAACAGTTTAGATTTAAAACTCTCCAAAAGTGTGACCTCTCTAATAGTCAGTGGCAACTGGTTCCACAGCTTAGGAGCCAGCACAGAAAAGGCACGATCTCCTCGGAACTTACATTTGGTTCTCGGAACCAGTAACAAAAACTGGTCCGCAGAACGCAAAGACTTAGAGGGAGAATGTTTTAAAATTAGATCGCAAAGGTAAGACGGTGCCGTACCTGCCTGTGATTTAAAAGCAAAGATAAGAATTTTCATAAAAATCAAATATTGCTCGGGCAGCCATTTCAAAGAGACCAGAACAGGGGTTATGGAACTTATTAGTCCAATGTTTTATTTGATCAATATTCAAATTGAAAAGGTGCTATTCCATAATTTTGAGTTCCTACTTCATGATCAACACCTCATGTGGTGGGTTCTTGAAGGTTGAGGTCAGTGTATTGCCAGTGTTATCTGGTTTTCTCAAATTCTATCTATCTATCTATCTATCTATCTATCTATCTATCTATCTATCTATCTATCTATCTATCTAGTATTTTTATAACTATTATTTAAAGCTCTCATATTTGCATTTGTAATTGATGTGTGATGACTTCATATATATATATATATATATATATATGTATGTAGATGCCTCAAAAAATTAAAATGCTACAGAGAGATGAAAAAAGAGAGGAACATAAATTAAAAAAAAGAACATAAGCATTCAAATATTCTTTTGCTGTTGTTAGCAAATAAAAGAAGAGAAGTCATCAAAAGAAGTTT
>NC_050521.1:14311314-14326925 GCF_002922805.2 Oryzias melastigma
ACTTTTAAACAACTTAAAAACCGTACCTAAGCATTCAAAACTTCCTCCAGACATTGTAAACTATACTTTGTGCAACTTTAACAAAATCTTTTTATGCTTGGATTGGGACAAAAAGAGAGAGAAAAAAGATCGAGGTATCTTGCCAATAATCTTTAAAATGATCAAAGCTTCCAATAAAATAAACTGATGGTAAATGGTGCATACTTGTATAGCGCTCTTCTACCTTCCTCAAACGCCCCCAAGTCACTTTACAATCATACCATTCACATACATTCACAAACTGATAGCACTTCCACTGCCAAACACTGGAGCCAACCTTTAAAACCAGAGACAGTGCGGTGTTCAGTATCTTGTGGAAGTGGAAAAGGCGGAAATTGAACCGATCAAAGGTAGACCGCCCCACCGCAAATGATCAAATGAAATAAAAAGGAAGAGGGGTATGAGTAGTATAGGAAAGTGCTAAATCATTCTGAGATTCCTGCAAACCTCTGGCCAGAAAAAAAAGAAAAAATCAGCACCAAGGACAGGGAAAGCCATGACAAACTTTCAGCACTGATTAAGGAAAGGGAATTTAAGTAAATACTACCACATAATAATGATATTACAGTTTTTCCCAATTGCTAAAACACTAAGTGCCATTCTTCAAACCAGCTGATCAATTGGTTTCACTCTTTTCTCAAAAACATCCCTCTTTGGTCAAAACCTAAAACACAATTTGCAGTTAAAACACAATTTTAAAGACTCTAATTTATTCTTTGCAAAATACATGACACATTTTCACTTTTAAAACACAGCTAGCATTCACAACACAAAAGAGGCAAAAAGTGAACACAAAGAGTCAAAACTCAAACTCTGTTCCAACACAACAATCACCAGACATTCGTTGCTAATCAACTACAGTGAATATAGAGGTAGTTTCGCAACAACTGAGCAGCTTTTTACAGTAAAGATAGATAACAGAGAAAGACCCAGACCCACACCACACTTCTCTTGCACCATTGTGTGAATAGTGTCAAGTGTTTTGTTGTGTGGTGTGTTGTGCTAGCTGCAGGTTTGTTAGTTTTGACAACTGAGTCTTCATTAAGACCTTTAAGTGAGCTTTTGACTGAAGAGTCAAGAATTTTGTACATTTAACGTTTAGTTTGAAAATCCTGTTTGGTGTTATGATATGTAGAGTGTTGTTTTTGCTGTGTGTGTGTACATTTTGACAACAGAGTCTTAATTTTGACCTCAAAGTGAGCTTTTGACACAAGGGTCAATTGTTTTGTATATTTAGCTTATATAATAAAAATAATTTTTGGTGATTTGTTAAACTGGTTTAATGTTTCAGAAAATGTGTTTCAGTATTTGAAGAAAAAAAAACTGTAAAATTGGTCCTACCTCAGGGGAAGCATCATTATCTCCAAAAGCCTCCAGAAAGTCAGTAGGACTCTTCCTGAGAGTCTGGTCAGCAGGCAGCGTGTTGTCATTGTAAGAAGACACAAACTTAAAGTCACTGGTTCGAGATCCTGTTGTCAGGTAGGCGTCATAATTGTAAGCGCTGCGTAAAGTTCCTGTGCCGTCAACATCTGCGTAATTAGGAGGCAGATAACCGCTGGGGATGGCAACTGCTCCATCAAACAAGAGTCGGGGCTTTCTCCTGCGACAAAACCTCACACCCAAGATGATGATGATGAAGGTCAGGAAGAAGGTGGACACACAAACCAGAGCGATGATCAGATAGGAAGTCAGTTTGGAGTTCTTCTCCTCGTAAGAAATCTCCTTGAGTTCTGGCACCTCAGCCAAGTTATCGGAGATGAGTAAATACATGGCACAGGTGGCAGACAGAGAGGGCTGTCCGTTATCTTTGACTGCCACAATCAGGTTCTGTTTCATGCTGTCAGATTGGGAAATGTCCCGCTGCGTCCTGATCTCTCCACTGTGCAGACCGATGGTGAAAAGTCCCGGATCAGTGGATTTGACTATATGATAGGACAGCCAGGCGTTCTGTCCAGAGTCGGCGTCCACCGCGATCACTTTGGACACCAGAGAGCCTCCGTGTGCAGCTTTGGGGACCAGCTCGGTCATGAAGGAGCTGCCCTCCGGGGCGGGGTACAGAATCTGAGGAGAGTTGTCGTTCACATCCCAGATCAACACACTCACGCTCACGTTGCTGCTGAGCGGAGGAGAACCGTTGTCTCTGGCCATCACCTGCACTTGAAAACTCCTCAACTGTTCATAATCAAACGACCTGACAGCGTGGATCAGCCCCGTGTCTCCGTTCACAGACACATAGGAGGACACCGGGGCTCCGTTCACCTCAGCAGCTAACAGAGAATAAATCACTGTACCGTTTTGTCTCCAGTCGGGGTCTCGAGCGCTCACCCGACATAAAGTGGAGCCAGCTTGGTTGTTTTCGCTCACATATGCGCTGTACGACTGTTCCTCAAACACAGGTGGGTTGTCGTTGATGTCAGCTACAGATAAGTGAACACTTTTAGACGAGGACAGAGGTGGAGAGCCCTCGTCAGTGGCAAAGATGCTAATGTTGTAATCAGACACTAGTTCACGGTCCAGCTGTCCTGTGCTCACCACAGAATAATAGTTTTTGATGGAAGGAACCAACTTAAAAGGTGCGTTTGATTCAACATAACAGCGGACTTGTCGGTTCCTCTCAGAGTCTCTGTCCTGCACGTTAATGATGCCCACCTCTGTACCAGGAGGGACGTTCTCTGGGATTGGATTAGACAGAGACTTCACATTAATGATTGGAGCATTGTCATTTAAATCAAGAACTTCAATAATCAAAGTTGCATATGAAACTAACCCCATGCCATCTTTTGCACTTATTTGCATTTCATATGAAGATGTTCTCTCATAATCTATATCACCATTGACAGTCACCTCACCTGATTTGTAATTTAAAGAAAAGGCGTCACGATTTTCATCTACATGATCAAATCCATAAGTAATTTCACTGTTTATTCCTTCATCTGCATCAGTGGCAGAAACAGTGAGAACAACAGTACCTGCAGGAGAGTTTTCAGGCAGAGTAGCTTTATACACACTCTGGCTGAACACGGGTACGTTATCATTCGCGTCCAGCACGGTGACGTGTATGACTACAGTACCTGATCTCTGCGGAGATCCTCCATCAAACGCAGTCAGCAACAGAGAGATGTCTTTTTTCTCCTCCCTGTCTAATTCTTTGTCCAAGATTAGTTCGCAGTATTTCCGTCCACCTGCTTTTGTATTTATTTCTAATTTGAAATGATGATTCTCCTGAAGTGAATATGTCTTAACAGTATTCTCACCGATGTCGCCATCATGTGCTTCTCCTAAAAGAAAACGCTCTCCTTTATCGGCAGATTCTCTAATTTCGAATCTTTGAGATTCCTCTTTAAATTGTGGTGAATTATCGTTAATATCTTGAATATTTATATTAATGCGGTGCAGTTCCAATGGATTTTCTAGCACAAGCTCTTGCTTGACGACACACGACGGCCTCTTTGCGCAAAGCGCCTCCCTGTCGATCCTTTCTGTAACAATGATCTCTCCCGTCTTCAGGTTAATTCCACAGCACTGAACCCCGTTGTCCTCCGGATCCATCCGCGCCCTCCGTGCGGCCAATTTGGCAGAATCTAGTCCAAGATCCTTTGCGAGGTTTCCGATGGGAGATCCTTTTTTCATCTCCTCCGGAATAGAGTAGCTCACGTCTCCATTGACAGGGCGGATAGCCAGACAAACAAAAGCAAGGCCGCAGTAGAGCTCACGGAGACGAGTCTTCATTTTGGATACCATAAACACGTACACTGTTGTTTAGAATGTATGAAAGTAAAATAAATAAATGAAAGATCGTGGATTTCACAAACAAAAACGATCGCGCTGTACGTTTGATCGGCGCGGCTGCACACAGTGAGAAGGAAACCCAAATGTGTATCTGCTGACAAAAAAACTGGTGTAGATGCAGTCTTACTTATTTTTAGGTCCACACTGACACCATGAGTATGTCTTCAGGAACAGCAATATTCATACTGCTTCTGTTCATATTTTTGAATCTCCTATGGGCAATCGGGAAAAAAATCGTTTTTTTTTTTTTTAACACAAGATTCATTAAGAAAATCTTAATATTCCCTAAATTAATCTAGCACTGGTTCTGAGTATAAACAGGTGAAATAAAATGACTTTAGAAAATTATTTGCATTTAATTTCAAGTTTAAAACACTTTGCAAATAGATAAATATTACAGGATTATCATTTATATATTTATTTATTTGGAAAAATAAAACAAAGTGTTGTCTTTTCTTTTAAATGATACAACTTGTCCAAGAATGATTTAAAAATATTTATATTAGAAAGATTCTATTTTTTGTTTTATCTCTAAAATAAGAATATCATTGATGTGGTAAGGTCTGCTCATGGATTAGAATGATTTCTCATTTAACTTGTCCAGGGGTCTGTAACTTTCTTGCTCAGGAGCCACTTGTGGATTTCACCCCTCCATTGTGGCTCTCAAGATTAAAGAAAAAGAAAAATAATTTTCTATTTTAAATAAATATAGCGATGCACCTTCATCCAAGTCGCACTAAAACAATCTGTAGTCATGAAGAAATTGACCTGAAAGGCTCTTTAAATGTTGAAGGTGGAAGACCCCTGAACTGGTCAAACACTTTCATTTAGTATAAAGGATAATTCCCTTTGCAAGACAAAAAAAGCATACATATGTCCATGATTTTATTTATTGTTTTATAATTTAAGTCTTTACTAGGTTTACTCAAAATTTTAAGGTTTGTTTTTCTTTAAAAAAATAAAAACATGTAACAATTATCAAACACGATCAGAACAAACCAGATCAAATTTAAAAGAGCAGTCAACATGTTTAGACACGCATGATTTGCAAGTACAACAGAAAAATACTCCTAGTAATGTAAAAACTTTGTTATTGCTGAAACATCGTTCACACCAAAAATATAAAATTGAAGACAATGCAGTACAAATAAATGAGACAAAAAAAGAAAAACCTTTCATGAAAAGAAAATGAAGCAATGTTCCTCATGAAGGAAAAACAAAGTTATACACTTCTAACGATTTATCATCATCTCCAAATGCATCAGCAAGTCTGTGCGACTTTTAAGTGAGTGTTAGGTAAGTGAAATAAAATACAAGTTACCAACACCCTACCAGCATATGCACCACCACACCTCATAAAATAAATATTAAGTAACTTAAAAAGCACAAAAGCAAGAAAAGGTTTCTCAGGGAACTATCAAAAACTAGACGGCAAACATCTTCCTGACTCAGAAGGACTATCAAAACTCTAAATTAATCAGTTATATCAGAAGGAATTTAACTTGGAGTCTGATCACTAGGCAGTGAGAGGTAAAAGTGCTTCCAATAGCATGTTTTCTAAAACCATGAAAATGAAAAAAAGGAGGAAATAAAAATGTGAAACTATCAAAACACAGAAGTGCATCAGTAGGTTCACCAAATTGATCATCAGAGGAAAAAAAAAAGTGTAAGCTCTTACAATGTCATAAGCACATTTTTGGAATGACATAATGGAGCCCATTCATCTGGGGAAGAATCATCATCTATAAGAGACTATGTAAAGTCTCTCATACCTTTCCTGAGAGTTTGATAAGTGGGCACTGTGTTATCATGTAGGGGGACACAAACTTAAAAGTCCACAATTTCAAAAGTAAATGTAACCAACAAGCCACCAGCATGAGCACGACAACTACTTGCAAAAGATAACAAGGAAAAAAAGAGATGTTTCTCACGAAACTAAACAAAATTGAAAGCATCTACCTATAGCTCTAAAAGAAAACGATCATCTCTAAATGCTTAAGTCTGTAAGAATTTATCTTTGAGTCAAATAGAGAGGAAACAGTGCTTTGATTGGCACGTTGACTAACTAAACTAAAGAAAGAAAGAAAAAAAAAAGCCTAAAACGAGCAAAGAATAAAAGAAGAAAAAGAAACTGAAAAACCATTAAAGGGGGGGGGGTGTTTCCTACCTGGGATGCATCACTAGAGTCATCAAAAGCCTCCAGAAAGTCAGTAGGACTCTTTCTGAGAGTCTGGTCAGCAGGCAGCGTGTTGTCATTGTAAGAAGACACAAACTTAAAGTCACTGGTTCGAGATCCTGTTGTCAGGTAGGCGTCATAATTGTAAGCGCTGCGTAAAGTTCCTGTGCCGTCAACATCTGCGTAATTAGGAGGCAGATAACCGCTGGGGATGGCAACTGCTCCATCAAACAAGAGTCGGGGCTTTCTCCTGCGACAAAACCTCACACCCAAGATGATGATGATGAAGGTCAGGAAGAAGGTGGACACACAAACCAGAGCGATGATCAGATAGGAAGTCAGTTTGGAGTTCTTCTCCTCGTAAGAAATCTCCTTGAGTTCTGGCACCTCAGCCAAGTTATCGGAGATGAGTAAATACATGGCACAGGTGGCAGACAGAGAGGGCTGTCCGTTATCTTTGACTGCCACAATCAGGTTCTGTTTCATGCTGTCAGATTGGGAAATGTCCCGCTGCGTCCTGATCTCTCCACTGTGCAGACCGATGGTGAAAAGTCCCGGATCAGTGGATTTGACTATATGATAGGACAGCCAGGCGTTCTGTCCAGAGTCGGCGTCCACCGCGATCACTTTGGACACCAGAGAGCCTCCGTGTGCAGCTTTGGGGACCAGCTCGGTCATGAAGGAGCTGCCCTCCGGGGCGGGGTACAGAATCTGAGGAGAGTTGTCGTTCACATCCCAGATCAACACACTCACGCTCACGTTGCTGCTGAGCGGAGGAGAACCGTTGTCTCTGGCCATCACCTGCACTTGAAAACTCCTCAACTGTTCATAATCAAACGACCTGACAGCGTGGATCAGCCCCGTGTCTCCGTTCACAGACACATAGGAGGACACCGGGGCGCCGTTCACCTCAGCAGCTAACAGAGAATAAATCACTGTACCGTTTTGTCTCCAGTCGGGGTCTCGAGCGCTCACCCGACATAAAGTGGAGCCAGCTTGGTTGTTTTCACTTACATATGCGCTGTACGACTGTTCCTCAAACACAGGTGGGTTGTCGTTGATGTCAGCTACAGATAAGTGAACACTTTTAGACGAGGACAGAGGTGGAGAGCCCTCGTCAGTGGCAAAGATGCTAATGTTGTAATCAGACACTAGTTCACGGTCCAGCTGTCCTGTGCTCACCACAGAATAATAGTTTTTGATGGAAGGAACCAACTTAAAAGGAGCGTTGCCTTGAATGGAGCAGCGGACCTGTCCGTTCTTGTCAGAGTCTCTGTCCTGCACGTTAATGATGCCCACCTCTGTACCAGGTGGGGCGTTCTCTGGGATGGAGCTGGACAGAGATTTTAAACTGATGGTTGGCGGGTTATCATTCACATCCATTATATCTATATTTACCGTACAATATGAAGTTAGACCTGGACCATCTTTTGCTCTTATGCGAAGTTCAATAGATCCTTCTTTTTCATAGTCCACTTCTCCCATAACTCGTATCTCTCCT
This sequence comes from Oryzias melastigma, assembly GCF_002922805.2. NCBI lineage: Eukaryota > Metazoa > Chordata > Actinopteri > Beloniformes > Adrianichthyidae > Oryzias > Oryzias melastigma. The sequence continues at coordinate 14,318,820 of NC_050521.1, forward strand.
GTCTTTTGATCAAGCGAGAACAGAGAAACATGGTTGTTGGACACGTGATCAAAAATATATGTGACGTCACCGTTAGGGCCTTCGTCTGCATCCGTAGCTGTTACTGCAGTAACTAATGTGCCAACATCCGAGTTTTCTGCCAGAGTGCATTTATAGACAGACTTACTGAATACAGGAGCATTATCGTTTGCGTCTAAAACAGTGACGTGAACAGCCGCAGTCCCTGACCTCTGAGGATTCCCACCGTCTTTGGCAGTGAGAATAAGTCTTAGCTCCGCCTTTTGTTCTCTGTCCAATTCTTTTATTAATTCTAATTCCGGCTGCTTACGCCCACTCACCTCTGTATTGACGTGAACAGTGAAATGTTCATTGTTCTGTAATTCATACCGCTGCACCGCGTTACTGCCGATGTCTGCATCACGGGCTTCAGTCAGCAAGAATCTGGCCCCTTTAGCGGCAGATTCTCTAATTTCAAAAGAAATCAGGTTTTCACTGAACTCGGGGGCGTTGTCGTTTATATCTTGCACTTGAATGCTGATCCGGTGAAGCTCCAAAGGATTTTCCAGAACAAGCTCCTCTTTTAAAATGCACGTCACCTTTTTACCACATAGACTTTCCCGATCCATCCTCTCCGCGACAATCAAATCCCCCGTCCTCGGATTAATTTCACTGTACCTTTTATCAGTCTTGTCTGCATCAATGCGGGCTTTACGCACAGAGAGGCTCGCAGTGCTCAGCCCGAGATCTTTGGCAATATTTCCGATCACGGAGCCGCGTTTCATTTCCTCCACGACCGTGTAGCTGACATCCCCGTGCGCAAAATGCGCAAAGATAAAAATGAAAAGATAAAAACGATGTCTAAAGAATCCTCTGTACATAGTGCTCCACAATGACTGTGTTTCCATCCTCTCTTATCACTTAATTTTTCGGTAGATTATGCCAGCAATGGCTGCCTTTGTTCTTAACGGAGCGCCACAGCACAATAACGCCTAGAAATGGAGGCAAAGATGAAGGCACGAAGACCTCTTTGCTTTCTTGGTGGACAGTGACACCAAGAGTCCTAATAAATTACAGCAATGTACACTCAGATATCTGACAATTTCACTACAATATCAGGTTTTGTATTTTTTTCTTTTTAAATTTATATAAGGTTCTCATCCATAATCAGCTATATATTTTCTTAACCTTTTTGCATTTATTTTTATAGACAAGTGACAGTATTGGTGGAATTAATTCTAAAATAAAGGATAGAGGGACATCATTCTAATAATCTAAATGAAGATAAAGCAGAAAAAAATGCAATCTTCACGGTCTTTAAAAAAATTACAGGTTTGTATTTGTACACTTTTTATACAATAATGTGATCTTAACCCACAAAGACCCAGACCCATTTTCCTTAAAAATAAAATTAAGTAGAAAACACACAAACCAAGTTGATCAAAGAAAAAATCTCAGATAAGTTTCTGTTACACTCATGTCACTAATTATTCTTATGGGTTAAAATAAGACTTAAACTAATATATGTATATATTTTATTTATTTAATAATAATAATAATAATAATAGCTAAAAAGAGAATACCTGTTGAACTTATATAGCTGACAGTTACAATTTTATTTTTTTATTTAAGTTTAAACAAAGGAATTGGCATCAAACTCTTTGACATAAAAATAAGCATTCCAAGAGTGCTGATAACAGTGCTGTAATCTAACCACTTTGCATGCTTGTATTGCAGCTGTAAACACTGGAAAAATATTAAATACTTTTGGGCAAAAACTGCTAGAAGATAAACTATTGAGCCATGAATTATTAAATGTGTCTGTGAACTTGTTGTAATAACTTAACAACCACAGCGATTATCATATATTTTGTTATGGCTACACCAAACTGGAAAAAAAAAAATGGCTGAGGCTTGCAGAGTTATTCAGCTGACATGCACAATCTATAAATGTCTTTCATTATGTTCAACAACAGTGGAATAATGGAGCAGAATGTCTCAGATGCATTTCTGTTCAGCTTCTAATACTGTAATATTTGTGTCACACTTTCACTGCAAGCTTGTAAATGCCGTTTTTAAAAATGTTATAGAAATATTGTATGTCGTGTTCTTGTCTGCAAGACAGTCAGTTTGTCATTCAAGTCATAAACACCACCAGCTGCCAATGAATAACTTACTAATAAGTACAACCTAATATATAATCAACTATCAACAATATCTAGACCTGCAACAAAGAGTGAGACTAATCTGAGACCTTGTATTTTTCCTCGGGTTTCCATTTCTCAGTTTTCCATACTTGTTTAATCCCTTTAGGGCTCATATTTGGACTAAGATAGAGTACACCTTGGATGGTTTACCAGTTCAAAGAGCCACAAAACCAAATAGTTACATTCTCAAAAAAGAAAATATTTAGTCAAAAATTGAAGTATGTTTTTGAACTGTGAGAAAAAGCCAGAGTGCCAGAAAACATAAATAATAATAATAATAGTCCCACACACGCACAGGTAAAACTTGCAAATTCCACACAGGAAGGTCTCGGCCAGGATTTCAACCAGGGGCTTCTCTCACTGAGCTGAGGATGCTAACAACTGCACCGCGCAAGCCGGAAATAGTTTCCAAATTTTCAACAATCTCAAATTCAGCACCAAGGACAACACACATTCCAGACTGATGTATATTTGCTAATGCCGTGTAGAGTTGGTAAATGATCCTAAAAAATAAAAATACTGTGATTAAATGAAAAAAAAAGAGTTTTCATTCTTTTTTTCCTAAATATTGTTCAGTTATATATGCATTTCATTTATCCAATAAGTATATTTTACTGGACAAAAATAAATAAATACAGTGCAAAAAATGAAATTGAATGTGTGCACTTAAAACTGGAGAGGTAAGTCAGGCTCGTCCCATCAGGAAACAGCCTTGGGAAAGACCAATGAGCTGTGGAGTGCCTAATGCTCTTCTAGCATGGCAGATGTCTTAGGAAAGGAAAGTCTACCCATCTATCCTAAACCTTCTGCCCCTACGACTGGCTCTAGAAGGCAAAAAAACATGAATCCATAAGCAAATGGAAAAACAAACTTCTGTAAATCATTACATATTCATTAACAAAAAAAGTGGGGGAAAAAAAAATTGTACATAGTGTAGCTATAATATTGGGCAAAATTGTGCATGCGATAGTCTTATAGTTCCAAAAATTCAGCAACCATATTTCATTATTTTTTTTCATTCTAGGAGGAGGAACAAGCCATAGAATTCTCTGTGTCTTTGTTACACACTATTTCCTTTTCATTTTATAACAAAAACATCTAGTTGAAAAAAAAAAAAAACAGAAAATGAAAAAAGGAAAACCTCCATCCAAAATAAAGCACTAATGTGAGAGTTTAAAAGCTTAAAAATAACTAAATAATAATATTTAAAACAAAATAAAATGTAAACAATAAAAAGGCTTTTAGTCATGGCTCGGTTAATATTGTTTATGTAAGATAAATGATCTTTAGAAAAGAAAAGTAATTTTTTTTTATATGTAAAAGAAGCTGATGTGGTGAAAGAATTCCTACCTGGGATGCATCACTAGAGTCATCAAAAGCCTCCAGAAAGTCAGTAGGACTCTTCCTGAGAGTCTGGTCAGCAGGCAGCGTGTTGTCATTGTAAGAAGACACAAACTTAAAGTCACTGGTTCGAGATCCTGTTGTCAGGTAGGCGTCATAATTGTAAGCGCTGCGTAAAGTTCCTGTGCCGTCAACATCTGCGTAATTAGGAGGCAGATAACCGCTGGGGATGGCAACTGCTCCATCAAACAAGAGTCGGGGCTTTCTCCTGCGACAAAACCTCACACCCAAGATGATGATGATGAAGGTCAGGAAGAAGGTGGACACACAAACCAGAGCGATGATCAGATAGGAAGTCAGTTTGGAGTTCTTCTCCTCGTAAGAAATCTCCTTGAGTTCTGGCACCTCAGCCAAGTTATCGGAGATGAGTAAATACATGGCACAGGTGGCAGACAGAGAGGGCTGTCCGTTATCTTTGACTGCCACAATCAGGTTCTGTTTCATGCTGTCAGATTGGGAAATGTCCCGCTGCGTCCTGATCTCTCCACTGTGCAGACCGATGGTGAAAAGTCCCGGATCAGTGGATTTGACTATATGATAGGACAGCCAGGCGTTCTGTCCAGAGTCGGCGTCCACCGCGATCACTTTGGACACCAGAGAGCCTCCGTGTGCAGCTTTGGGGACCAGCTCGGTCATGAAGGAGCTGCCCTCCGGGGCGGGGTACAGAATCTGAGGAGAGTTGTCGTTCACATCCCAGATCAACACACTCACGCTCACGTTGCTGCTGAGCGGAGGAGAACCGTTGTCTCTGGCCATCACCTGCACTTGAAAACTCCTCAACTGTTCATAATCAAACGACCTGACAGCGTGGATCAGCCCCGTGTCTCCGTTCACAGACACATAGGAGGACACCGGGGCTCCGTTCACCTCAGCAGCTAACAGAGAATAAATCACTGTACCGTTTTGTCTCCAGTCGGGGTCTCGAGCGCTCACCCGACATAAAGTGGAGCCAGCTTGGTTGTTTTCGCTCACATATGCGCTGTACGACTGTTCCTCAAACACAGGTGGGTTGTCGTTGATGTCAGCTACAGATAAGTGAACACTTTTAGACGAGGACAGAGGTGGAGAGCCCTCGTCAGTGGCAAAGATGCTAATGTTGTAATCAGACACTAGTTCACGGTCCAGCTGTCCTGTGCTCACCACAGAATAATAGTTTTTGATGGAAGGAACCAACTTAAAAGGAGCATTTGATTCAATATAACAGCGGACTTGACGGTTCCTCTCAGAGTCTCTGTCCTGCACGTTAATGATGCCCACCTCTGTACCAGGAGCGGCGTTCTCTGGAATGGAGCTGATCAGAGATTTTATGTTAATAACTGGGGCATTGTCATTTACATCTGTAATATCAATAATTAGTTTCCTTTCAGATGAAAGACCATATCCATCTTTGGCTACAACCATCAGTTCATATTTTGAACCCTCCTCATAATCAATGTCACCTGTCACAACAATCTCTCCAGTTTTCTCATCAAGTGAAAAAAGCTTCTTTGATTTTTCAGACAATCGGCTAAATTCATAAGTTATCTCTCCATTTATTCCTTCATCTGCATCTGATGCGCTCACTCTGATAACTGGAGTGTTTAGAGGGGAGTTTTCCTGTAAACTCGCTGTATAAACAGACTCAGTAAACACAGGAGCGTTATCATTAGCATCAAGTACTGTCACATGAATGACTACAGTCCCTGATCTCTGAGGAGAACCACCATCTACAGCCGTCAGCAATAATTTCAGCTCCTGCTGCTCCTCTCGGTCTAATTCTTTATTCAAAACCAGTTCTCCGTATTTATTACCAGCATTTGTGGTTTGGATATTAAATACAAAATGAGGGTTTTCCTGCAGGATGTAGTTCTGAACTGCGTTCAGGCCTATATCTGCGTCATGCGCGGCAACAATGCGATAACGAGCGCCTTTTACAGCCGATTCACTTATTTCAAGCTTCATATCGTCTTTTTGGAATATCGGTGCGTTGTCATTAACATCTTGGATATTTAGCGATAAGCGGCGCAGCTCTAGAGGATTTTCTAACACCAGGTCGAATTTCAGAACGCACGTCGGCTTTTCCCCGCAGTGCTCCTCCCGGTCTATTCTGCCAGAAACGAACAAATCTCCGTTTTTCTCGTTTATCCCACAATACGGTTTCTCACTGCCCTCCATGTCCACACGTGGTTTTCGAGTAGAAATTTGCTCCTTTTCGATTCCAAGATCCTTGGCGACATTTCCAATCAGATATCCGGGCTTCAGCTCTTCCAGAACGGTGTAACTCAGGTCTCCATTTACGCAGCGCGCCAGAACAAAGAAAAGGACAAAGATCGAAAATGGACCAGAAACCCGCGAAAGATCCATCATCGAAAATGCCCTCCAGACTCAACAGAACAAACAATTATATCAAAGGAATATTTATAAATCCATATAGTCCGTCGATCGCTGAATGCGCATTTATAGCTTTTGTCTCGTATGCGGTTGGTTAGAGAGAACACAGCCAGTCCCAGAAATGAGCACTAAAGAACACAAGTTCTCCTTTGCTGGTGTTCTACTGACACCTTGAGCATAAATGAAATATAACACAGTTCAAATTGAGGCATTTCTGATGACGGAGGAATGCTGGGTAAAGAAATGTTTATTTTAATCCAATAATGTTGTTTATCTTATTTAATTCTCAGCAGCCAAAGGAAAAATAATTTTTGGTTACATAAAACGTACATGTTATTCTTATATACCCTGACATTACTTGTCATGCATACAAAATCATTTTTTGTTACACTGTAAGAACAAGAGTGATCTTTTCCTTCTCCATGATAAAACGAAGGTTAGAAATTGGTAAAGGGAAATAAACAAAAAATCACTCACTGCAACGGAGAACTAATAAAAAATGCATTGCATTCATAATGATTCAGTTAACTAGAGCCTCATCATCAAGAAATTTGAAGACGAGAACAAAACAAACAAAAAAAAATAACAGATATAAGCATGAAAAAAGTCAGAAATGTAATAAAAAATGCATGTATGAAATATTCACTATGTTTAAACAATGCATCAGAAAAAAAAGATTCACAATGGCAATTTCAAAACCAAAACATCTGGTGACGTATGAAAAAGATGAAGATACTAAGTCAACATGGAAGCCTGAAAGCCTGCATTAAAAACAGCAACAGTGATTTTCAGCACCATGGAGAGAGACACTAGGAACGCTGCACTTCACACAGACTATCGGGCATCAACCATTTTTAATCTAGACCAATGAAACAACTAAAATTCAAGACCAACTAACCACAGACATGAGACTATTTTTAATAAGTAAATTATTGACAGAAGAGAGAAAACAAGAACATTTGGAAACTCTAAATTGGAGGTTTTACATTCAAATCACTTAAAACGTTGGGAAAAAGATGTAGAGTAATAACAAACAAGGATGATGCTAAAAATCATTATGAACACTTGCAGGATAACAACAAAAGTTGTCAAAGTTTTGAGCCCATTTAAAAACATTCAAGGCCAAAAGACAAAGAAAGTTTAAAGTTCAAGTCGATGAAATTCATTAAACACCAAGAAGTTTAGATTTGTCAAATCAACAACAAAACAAAGCTGGAGCAGACTTCAGTAGATGATTTCAACTAAATATTTAAACTTTTATGACAAAAAAAGTAGACCTCTTGCATAAACTTTCTTTATCTATCTTTACTTAATAAAACAATCTCCATTTCATTGGTTAAACTGTGTAGAGTTCTTTGTCTTATGACGAATGCAGCTGTTAAATATGTCATATCAGTTCAAATAACTTTTTTCTTTGGGAATATTGCAACTAAAAATTTGTACCACAATAAGAAAGTGATTTTAAATTATACCAAAACTTAGAGCAAAACATTAAATACAAAGAAAAGGCATACAGTGTGTTATATGTTAGGTAAAATGTACTGTTATTTTTCTCTTAATTTATTATTGTAAAAATAAATGCATCTATTCTTAGATATTTCAGGTATTGTTATGTATTGTTTAAAGGTAAGCTGCGTTAAAAACAACAAAAAGATCCAGAGAAATTTAATCTTTATCATAATCCTATTTAAAAGGTACAAGTAACCAACGCTGCACAGTAGCACAATAGTTAGCGCTCTCGTCTGACAGCAAACAGAACCTGATTCAAGCAGCGACCGTTCTGTGGGGCGTTCTCATATCATTGTGCATGGGTTTTCTCCAGCCTCTCTAACTCACTCCCAAGGTAAAAAAATAAATAATAATAATATTTAAAAAAAACTTCATCTGGTAAGCTAAACTGTCCATAGCTGTGATTGTGTGTGCTTGTGTATGAGTAATTTTTGGCCAGACAGATTTGTGACTTATCCAAGGTATACCACGTCTTTTCTCAACAGTGGCCGTGGCAGGCTCCAGCTACATCATCCCCCCAGAAACAGATACAACGAGTTAAGTAAAGTAAAATACAAGAAACCGACATCACCACACCTTGCAAAACAAGTAATTAGGAATTTAAAATAGATCAAAAGTAGGA
>NC_050521.1:14327875-14340720 GCF_002922805.2 Oryzias melastigma
CCAGCACAGTGACGTGTATGACTACAGTACCTGATCTCTGAGGAGATCCTCCATCAAACGCAGTGAGCAACAGAGAGATGTCTTTTTTTTCCTCCCTGTCTAATTCTTTGTCCAAGATTAGCTCGCAGTATTTCCGTCCTCCTGCTTTTGTATTTATTTCTAATTTGAAATGATCATTCTCCTGAAGTGAATAGGTCTTAACAGTATTCTCACCGATGTCGCCATCATGTGCTTCTCCTAAAAGAAAACGCTCTCCTTTGTGCGCGGATTCTCTAATTTCGAATCTTTGAGATTCCTCTTTAAATTGTGGCGAATTATCGTTAATATCTTGAATAATTATATTAATGCGTCGCAGTTCCAAAGGATTTTCTAGCACAAGTTCTTGCTTGATGACACACGACGGCCTCTTTGCGCAAAGCGCCTCCCTGTCGATCCTTTCTGTAACAATGATCTCTCCCGTCTTGAGGTTAATTCCACAGCACTGAACCCCGTTGTCCTCCGGATCCATCCGCGCCCTCCGAGCGGCCAATTTGGCAGAATCTAGTCCCAGATCCTTTGCGACGTTTCCGATGGGAGACCCTTTTTTCATCTCCTCCGGAATAGAGTAGCTCACGTCTCCATTGACAGGGCGGATAGCCAGACAGACAAAAGCAAGGCCGCAGTAAAGCTCACGGAGACGAGTCTTCATTTTGGATCCCATAAACACGTACACTGTTGTTTAGAATGTTTCAAAGTAAAATATTTAAATGAAAGATCGTGGATTTCAAAAACAAAAACGATCGCGCTGAACGTTTGATCGGCGCGGCTGCACACAGTGAGAAGGAAACCCAAATGTGTATCTGCTGACACAAAAACTGGAGTAGATGCAGTCTTACTTATTTTTAGGTCCACACTGACACCATGAGTATGTCTTCAGGAACAGCAATATTCATACTGTTTCTGTTCATATTTTTAAATCTACTATAGGCAATCGGGGGGGGGGGATCGTTTTTTTAACACTAGATTCATTACGAAAATCTTAATATTCTCTAAATTAATCTAGCACTGGTTCTGAGTATGAACAGGTGAAATAAAATGACTTTAGAAAATAATTTGCATTTAATTCCAAGTTTAAAACACTTTACAAACAGATAAATATTACAGGATTATCATTTAGTTATTTATTTATTTGAAAAAAAAGTGGGGTCTTTTCTTTTAAATGACACAACTTGTCCATGAATGATTTGAAAATATTTATATTAGGAAGATTCTATTTTTTGTTTTATCTCTAAAATAAGAATATCATCCTTGTGATAAGGTCTGCTCATGGATTAGAATGATTTCTCATTTAGTTGTCCAGAGGTCTGTAACGTTCTGGCTCAGGAGCCACTTATGGATTTCACCCCTCCATTGTGGCTCTCAAGATTAAAGAAAAATAAAAATAATTTTCTATTTTAAATAAATATAGCGATGCACCTTCATCAAAGTCGCACTAAAACAATCTGAAAGATTTATTCAGATCCTTTTACCACCAAAAATCCTTTTAGAGATTAGTGTACAGCCAGAATTCATCCTTAAGAAACATCGGATTATAAAGCCAATTTCCTATTGTTAAAAACTTAAGGGATTTTAAGTGTTCCTCGTGGTCTCAAAAATAAACTACGGGTAACTTATTCCGGATTGGGAATGTCTGGCCAAGCTGCACCAACAATGGTAAAATAAAAAGTTTTCTTAATCATTTTAAAAATATTTTCACTGCTGACATGACGCCACATACATCTGCTGCATTAAGATAACCAAATATGGTACAGTTTTATTTTTGAAAAGATGTCATACAAACCTCTGACAAATTGTGTAAATTATTATTTCTTTTTAACTTCTGTACTTTTTTATTTATGTTTAGTTATACAAAACGTCATGTTTATCATACTAGCTGCAGTAGCATTAGAATAAATAGTATCCTTCTTTTTTAAAGTAGAGGTTGTGGCTGCTTCTGGATTGTAGTCATGAAGAAATTGACCTGAAAGGCTCTTTAAATGTTGAAGGTTGAAGACCCCTGAACTGGTCAAACATTTTCATTTAGTATAAAGGATAATTCCCTTTGCAATACAAAAAAAGCATATGTAAAGAGGGTCCGAGTGAGCAAGCAGGTTCCCTTTCGCTTTTGAATCTGGAGGTGTGTGGAGACAGAGGACCCGGGACAACAGTTTTTTCTTTTTTTGTTCAAGAGCTCTCCGAATTAAAAGCTTGCAAAAATAAACATTTTTTTCACCCCGTTACATCCCCCCACAGCAGAATATAGGCAGTCCCTGCCATGTCCACAGCCGGTCCCCCAAAACGTTGGCACTCCGTGTGCACAGGGGTACGGGGGGGCACTAAAAAAAATATTAAAACCAAGCTAAAATGCCCGGGTCTTGACTCCACACACAAATCCAGATCCTGCCAACAACGCCAAATGTAAAGAGGGTCTGAGCGAGCAAGCAGGTTCCCTTTCGCTTTTGAATCTGGAGGTGTGTGGAGACAGAGGACCCGGGACAACAGTTTTTTCTTTTTTGTTCAAGAGCCCTCCGTATTAAAAGCTTGCAAAAATAAACATTTTTTTCACCCCGTTACACATACATATGTCTATGATTTTATTTATTGTTTTATATTTTAAGTTTTTACTAGGCTTACTCAAAGTTTTAAGGTTTGTTTTTCTTTAAAAAAAATAAAAACATGTAACAATTATCAGACACGTTCAGAACAAACCAGATCAAATTTAAAAGAGCAGTCAACATGGTTGGACACACACGATTTGCAAGTACAACAGAAAATACTTTTAGTAGTGTAAAAACTGAATTATTGCTTACACATCGTTCACGCCAAAAATATAAAATTGAAGACGTTGCAGTACAAATAAATGAGACAAAAAAAGAAAAACCTTTCATGAAAAGAAAATGAAGCAATTTTCCTCATGAAAGAAAAACAAAGTAATACACTTCTAACGATTTATCATCATCTCCAAATGCATCTGCAAGTCTGTGCGACTTTTAAGTGAGTGTTAAGTAAGCGTAATAAAATACAAGTTACCAACACCCTACCAGCACCACAACACCTTCCAAAATAAATATTAAATAACTTAAAAAGCACAAAAGCAAGAAAAAGTTTATCAGGAAACTATCAAAAAATAGACAGCAAACATCTTCCTGACTCAGAAGGACTATCAAAACTCTAAATGAATCAGTTATATCAGAAGGAATTTCACTTGGAGTCTGATCAATAGGGAGTGAGAGGTAAAAGTGCTTCCAAGAGCATGTTTTATAAAACCCCTAAAATGAAAATAAAGGAGGAAATAAAAATGTAAAACTATCAAAACACAGAAGTGCATCAGTAGATTAATCAAATTCATCATCAAAGCAAAAAAAAAGTGTAAGCTCTAACAATGTCATAAGCACATTTCTGGAAGGACATAATGGAGCCCATTCATCTGGGGAAGAATCATCATCTATAAGACACTATGCAAAGTCTCTCATACCTTTCCTGAGAGTTTGATAAGTGGGCACTGTGTTATCATATAGGGGGACACAAACTTAAAAGTCAACAATTTCAAAAGTAAATGTAACCAACAAGCCACCAGCACGAGCACCACAACTACTTGCAAAAGATTACAATAAAAAAAGAAAAAAAAGGAAGAAGTTTCTCACGAAACTAACCAAAATTGAAAGCATCAACCTATAGCTCTAAAAGAAAACGATTATTTCTAAATGCTGTAGTTAAGACTGTAAGATTTATCTTTGCGCCGTATAGAGACTCAAAGATAAAAAGTGCTTTGGATTGGCATGGTGACTGACAAACCAAAGAAAGAAAGAAAAAAAAAAGACTAAAACCATCAAAGAATAAAAGGAAAAAAAGAAACTGAAAAATCCCAAAAAGGGGGGAAATATTTTCCTACCTGGGATGCATCACTAGAGTCATCAAAAGCCTCCAGAAAGTCAGTAGGACTCTTCCTGAGAGTCTGGTCAGCAGGCAGCGTGTTGTCATTGTAAGAAGACACAAACTTAAAGTCACTGGTTCGAGATCCTGTTGTCAGGTAGGCGTCATAATTGTAAGCGCTGCGTAAAGTTCCTGTGCCGTCAACATCTGCGTAATTAGGAGGCAGATAACCGCTGGGGATGGCAACTGCTCCATCAAACAAGAGTCGGGGCTTTCTCCTGCGACAAAACCTCACACCCAAGATGATGATGATGAAGGTCAGGAAGAAGGTGGACACACAAACCAGAGCGATGATCAGATAGGAAGTCAGTTTGGAGTTCTTCTCCTCGTAAGAAATCTCCTTGAGTTCTGGCACCTCAGCCAAGTTATCGGAGATGAGTAAATACATGGCACAGGTGGCAGACAGAGAGGGCTGTCCGTTATCTTTGACTGCCACAATCAGGTTCTGTTTCATGCTGTCAGATTGGGAAATGTCCCGCTGCGTCCTGATCTCTCCACTGTGCAGACCGATGGTGAAAAGTCCCGGATCAGTGGATTTGACTATATGATAGGACAGCCAGGCGTTCTGTCCAGAGTCGGCGTCCACCGCGATCACTTTGGACACCAGAGAGCCTCCGTGTGCAGCTTTGGGGACCAGCTCGGTCATGAAGGAGCTGCCCTCCGGGGCGGGGTACAGAATCTGAGGAGAGTTGTCGTTCACATCCCAGATCAACACACTCACGCTCACGTTGCTGCTGAGCGGAGGAGAACCGTTGTCTCTGGCCATCACCTGCACTTGAAAACTCCTCAACTGTTCATAATCAAACGACCTGACAGCGTGGATCAGCCCCGTGTCTCCGTTCACAGACACATAGGAGGACACCGGGGCTCCGTTCACCTCAGCAGCTAACAGAGAATAAATCACTGTACCGTTTTGTCTCCAGTCGGGGTCTCGAGCGCTCACCCGACATAAAGTGGAGCCAGCTTGGTTGTTTTCGCTCACATATGCGCTGTACGACTGTTCCTCAAACACAGGTGGGTTGTCGTTGATGTCAGCTACAGATAAGTGAACACTTTTAGACGAGGACAGAGGTGGAGAGCCCTCGTCAGTGGCAAAGATGCTAATGTTGTAATCAGACACTAGTTCACGGTCCAGCTGTCCTGTGCTCACCACAGAATAATAGTTTTTGATAGAAGGAACCAACTTAAAAGGAGCGTTTGATTCAATATAACAGCGGACTTGACGGTTCCTCTCAGAGTCTCTGTCCTGCACGTTAATGATGCCCACCTCTGTACCAGGAGGGGCGTTCTCTGGAATGGAGCTGATCAGAGATTTTATGTTAATAACTGGAGCGTTGTCATTTACATCTGCAATATCAATAATTAGTTTACTTTCAGATGAAAGACCATATCCATCTTTAGCTACAACCATCAGTTCATATTTTGAACCCTCCTCATAATCAATGTCACCTGTCACAACAATCTCTCCAGTTTTCTCATCAAGTGAAAAAAGCTTCTTTGATTTTTCAGACAATCGGCTGAATTCATAAGTTATCTCTCCATTTATTCCCTCATCTGCATCAGATGCGCTCACTCTGATAACTGGAGTGTTTAGAGGAGAGTTTTCCTGTAAACTCGCTGTATAAACAGACTCAGTAAACACAGGAGCGTTATCATTAGCATCAAGTACTGTCACATGAATGACTACAGTCCCTGATCTCTGAGGAGAACCACCATCTACAGCCGTCAGCAATAATTTCAGCTCCTGCTGCTCCTCTCGGTCTAATTCTTTATTCAAAACCAGTTCTCCGTATTTATTACCAGCATTTGTAGTTTGGATATTAAATACAAAATGAGGGTTTTCCTTTAGAACGTAGTTCTGAACTGCGTTCAGGCCTATATCTGCGTCATGCGCAGCAACAATGCGATACCGAGCTCCTTTGTCAGCTGATTCGCTAATTTCCAGCTTCATATCGTCTTTTTGGAATATCGGGGCGTTGTCATTAACATCTTGGATCTGCAATGATAAGCGGTGCAGCTCCAGAGGATTTTCTAACAGCAGATCGAATTTCAGAACGCACGTCGGCTTTTCCCCGCAATGCTCCTCCCGGTCTATTCTACCAGAAACGAACAAATCTCCGTTTTTCTCGTTTATCCCACAATACGGTTTCTCATTGCCCTCCATGTCCACACGAGGTTTTCGAGCAGAAATTTGCCCCTTTTCGATTCCAAGATCTTTGGCGACATTTCCAATCAGATATCCGGGCTTCAGCTCTTCCAGAACGGTGTAACTCAGGTCTCCATTTACGCAGCGCGCCAGAACAAAGAAAAGGACAAAGATCGAAAATGGACGAGAAACCCGCGAATGACCCATCATCGAAAATGCCCTCCAGACTCAACAGAACTAAAAGTTATATGTTGGGAATATTTATAAATCCATATAGTCCGTCGATCGCTGAATACGCATTTCAAGCTTTTGTCTCGTATGCGGTTGGTTGGAGAGAACGCAGCCAGTCCCAGAAATGAGCACTGAAGAACACAAGTTCTCCTTTGCTGGTGTTATACTGACACCTTGAGCATAAAATAAATATAACACAGTTCAAATTGAGGCATTTCTGATGACGGAGGAATGCTGGGTAAATAATTGTTTTATTTAATCAAATATTGTTGTTTTATCTTATTTAACTCTCAGCAGCCAAAGGAAAACTAATGTTTGGTTACATAACACTTACATGTTATTCTGATATACCCTGACATTATTTATGATGCATGAAAAAAAAATAAACGACTTTTCTTGTTACACTGTAAGAACAAGAGTGATCTATTCCTTGTCCGTGATAAAACCAAGGTTAGGAATTTGTAAAGGACAATAAAAAAAATAAAAACACTCACTGCAACGGAGAACTAATAAAAAATGCATTGCCTTCATAATGATTCAGTTAACTAGAGCCTCATCACCAAGAAATTTGAAGACGAGTAGAAATACAAAAAAAAACAGATTAAAAATGTAAAAAGTTAGAAAATGTTATTAAAAATGCATGTAAGAAATATTCACTATGTTTAAACAATGCATCAGAAAAAAAGATTCAAAATGGCAATTTCAAAACCAAAAAATCTGGTGACGTATGAAAAAGATGAAGATACTAAGTCCACATGGAAGCCTGAAAACCTGCATTAAAAACAGCAACAGTGATTTTCAGCACCATGGAGAGAGACACTGGGAACGCTGCAATTCACACAAACTATCGGGCATCAACCATTTTTAATCTAGACCAAAGAAACAACTAAAATTCAAGACCAACTAACCACAGACATGAGACTAATCTTAATAAGTAAATTATTGACAGAATAGAGAAAACCAGAACATTTGGAAACTCTAAATTGGAGGTTTTACATTCAATCACTTCCAAAGATGGGAAATAGATGTAGAGTAATAACAAAAAAAAAAAAGACACTTAAAATCGTTGTGAACACTTGCAGGATAACAAACAAAAATCTGTCAAAGTTTTGAGCCCATTTCAAAACATTTAAGGCCAAAAGATAAAAAACTTTAAAGTTCAAGCTATTTTAATTCATCAAATAAAAGAAGTTTAGATTTGTCAAACCAACAAAGCTAGAGCAGACTTCAGTACATAATTTCAACTAAATATTTAAACTTTTATGAAAAAAAAGTAGACCTCATGCAAAAACTTTCTTTATCTATCTTTACTTAATACAATTATCTCCATTTCATTGGTTAAACTTTGTAGAGTTCTTTGTCTTATGACAATTGCAGCTGTTTAATATTTCATATCAGTTCAAAATAACTTTTTTTGTTTGGGAATATTGCAACTAAAATTTCATACCACAATAAAAAAAGTGATTTTAAATCAAAATCTATAGGAAAACATTAACTAAAAATAAGTACACAGTGTGTTATGTTAGTTAAAATGTACTTTTTTCTCTTAATTTATTATTGGGAAAATAAATGCATTTATTCTTACATATTTCAGGTATTGTTATGTGTTGTTTGAAGGTAAGCTGCGTTAAAAATAGAACAAAAAGATCCAGAAAAACTTCATCTTTTTCAGAATCATATTTAAAAGATACAAGTAACCAACGCTGCACAGTAGCACAATAGTTAGCGCTCTCGTCTGACAGCAAACAGAACCTGATTCAAGCAGCGACCGTTCTGTGGGGCGTTCTCATTTCATTGTGTTCTCCTCCTGCATGCATGGGGTTTCTCCAGCCTCTCTGACTCACTCCCAAAGTAAAAAAAAAAAAAAAAACTCATCTGAGCTAAAGTGGCCATAGCTGTGATTGTGTGTGTTTGTGTATGAGTGACTGTTGGCCAGACAGACTTGTGATTTCTCCAAGGTGTACCAAGTCTTTTCCCAACAGTGGCCGTAGCAGGCTCCAGCTACCCCCTCCCCCCAAAACAGATTCAACGAGTTAATTAAGTAAGTAAAGTAAAATACAAGAAACCCACATCGTACTAGCATGAACACCACCACATCTTGCAAAAAAAATATTTAGGAATTTAAAATAGATCAAAAGTAGGAGAAAACTGCTTAGGGAGCAATCCAAAAAACAGAAAACAAAAATCTTCCTGACACAGAATGAGTATCAAAACTCTAAATGAATCAATTGTGTTGGAAGGAATTTCACTTGGAGACTCGTCAACCGGCAGTGAAATGTTAAAGTGTTTCCAACAACAATTTTTTTAATACCCCTTCAAATGAAAATAGTAAAGGCCCAAAGAATAAATAAAAATAAAATAAAAAATAGTAATACAAGAATCTAAATAAAAATATAAAACGTCCATAGCATAGCATGAGTTCCTACCTGGGATGCATCAGTAGAGTCATCAAAAGCCTCCAGAAAGTCAGTAGGACTCTTCCTGAGAGTCTGGTCAGCAGGCAGCGTGTTGTCATTGTAAGAAGACACAAACTTAAAGTCACTGGTTCGAGATCCTGTTGTCAGGTAGGCGTCATAATTGTAAGCGCTGCGTAAAGTTCCTGTGCCGTCAACATCTGCGTAATTAGGAGGCAGATAACCGCTGGGGATGGCAACTGCTCCATCAAACAAGAGTCGGGGCTTTCTCCTGCGACAAAACCTCACACCCAAGATGATGATGATGAAGGTCAGGAAGAAGGTGGACACACAAACCAGAGCGATGATCAGATAGGAAGTCAGTTTGGAGTTCTTCTCCTCGTAAGAAATCTCCTTGAGTTCTGGCACCTCAGCCAAGTTATCGGAGATGAGTAAATACATGGCACAGGTGGCAGACAGAGAGGGCTGTCCGTTATCTTTGACTGCCACAATCAGGTTCTGTTTCATGCTGTCAGATTGGGAAATGTCCCGCTGCGTCCTGATCTCTCCACTGTGCAGACCGATGGTGAAAAGTCCCGGATCAGTGGATTTGACTATATGATAGGACAGCCAGGCGTTCTGTCCAGAGTCGGCGTCCACCGCGATCACTTTGGACACCAGAGAGCCTCCGTGTGCAGCTTTGGGGACCAGCTCGGTCATGAAGGAGCTGCCCTCCGGGGCGGGGTACAGAATCTGAGGAGAGTTGTCGTTCACATCCCAGATCAACACACTCACGCTCACGTTGCTGCTGAGCGGAGGAGAACCGTTGTCTCTGGCCATCACCTGCACTTGAAAACTCCTCAACTGTTCATAATCAAACGACCTGACAGCGTGGATCAGCCCCGTGTCTCCGTTCACAGACACATAGGAGGACACCGGGGCTCCGTTCACCTCAGCAGCTAACAGAGAATAAATCACTGTACCGTTTTGTCTCCAGTCGGGGTCTCGAGCGCTCACCCGACATAAAGTGGAGCCAGCTTGGTTGTTTTCGCTCACATATGCGCTGTACGACTGTTCCTCAAACACAGGTGGGTTGTCGTTGATGTCAGCTACAGATAAGTGAACACTTTTAGACGAGGACAGAGGTGGAGAGCCCTCGTCAGTGGCAAAGATGCTAATGTTGTAATCAGACACTAGTTCCCGGTCCAGCTGTCCTGTGCTCACCACAGAATAATAGTTTTTGATGGAAGGAACCAACTTAAAAGGAGCGTTGCCTTGAATGGAGCAGCGGACCTGTCCGTTCTTGTCAGAGTCTCTGTCCTGCACGTTAATGATGCCCACCTCTGTACCAGGAGGGGCGTTCTCTGGGATGGAGCTGGACAGAGACTTCAAATAAATCACCGGTGGGTTGTCATTTACATCAGTAACTTCTATTAGAACTTTAGCATAAGAAGTTAGTCCTAAACCATCTTTGGCTTCCAATCTTATTTCAAATGATGTCATTTCTTCATAGTCAATCAATCCATTTAATCTGATTTCTCCAGTTTTCTGATCGATAGAAAACACATGTACATCATCTTCAGTCACGTGTCCGAACTGATACGTCACATCTGCGTTCACTCCTTCATCTGCATCAGTCGCACTAACTGTGATCACTAAAGTATCTGGAGGAGAGTTTTCAGGAAGAGTGGCTTTATAAACATCTTGACTAAAAACTGGGGCGTTATCATTTGCATCCAGTACAGTAACGTGAATGATTACTGTACCTGATCTCTGCGGAGATCCACCATCCACAGCTGTCAAGACCACATTCAATTCATTTTTTTTTTCACGGTCAAGTGTGTTCTCCAACACCAGTTCTACTTTGTTGTTTTCAACGGAAAGAATAAAATTCTCATTTTTCTGCAGCGTGTATCTCTGAACTGCATTCTGTCCGATATCTGCGTCATGGGCCTCCTGGATTGAAAAGCGATTTCCTTTGTCTGCTGATTCTCCAATTTCCATTTCAATCACGTTTTCTCTAAATTTCGGTGAATTATCATTAACATCCTGAATATGGAGACTAACACGGTGAAGCTCTAACGGGGTTTCTAAAACCAGATCAACATTCACGACGCACGACGGCTTCTTTCCACAAAGGCTTTCTCTGTCAATTCTCTCCGATGTGATTAAATCTCCGGTGTTCATGTTGATGTCACAGAAGCGTCTCCGAGCCCCCTCAAAATCCAGACGCGCCTTTCTGGAGGATAAAATCTTCGGATTAATCCCGAGATCCTTGGCGACATTTCCGATGACAGATTCTCGTTTCATCTCCTCTGGAAAAGAAAAGCTCAGATCTCCATGAACGAAGCGCAAAGCCGCGACGAGGGAACAAAAGCGGAGGAGCAGAGCGAACGATGAAAGACCTGTATATTCCATTTTCTCCAACACTCTAATAAAACACTGATGTTACTCCAACGCCAAAATGTTCTAAAATTTCCAAGTGAGCAGTCTCTGAAGAATGAAAATGTTCACTGTCCTCGTTCATAAATGCAAAGCTTGCATTCTGGGCTGTGGCTGACGCGACTGTGGTTTGAGAGGCTGCCTCTTATTTTTCTGTCAGTCAACAGCGACACCATGAGTCAATTTCTAAATTAAACATGTGTCCAAAATGTACAAAACATATAAGGCTCACAAAATATGATTTGTAAAAAAAAATCATTTTCAAAAATCGCCATTATTTCTCTGAAATGTATGTCATTTTTAAGTCTGTTTCAACCATCTAAAAACATTGCCTATTTTAGAACACACACACACACACTTCTATCTAATGAAAAGTCAACAGAGACGGAGGCGATTGATCCTCTCACCGTGGTTTTCACGTCATGCCTCCGTTTTCCGCGCTAAACACAGCGTTTGACACAAAAGACTCGAACGCCCAGAGAGAAAATGACAAAGGCTTTTAAACTCATTCCCCATTTGTATTACTGATAGAAGACAGTTTTTGCTCCAACTAAAGGACAAAGATTAAAAGCTGATCAGAATGTAATGATATGGGGTAAAAATGTATTTCAGTACCCCAACAATAAATCATTAGAACTTTTACGCACAAAAATGTTGCGTAATTTAGGTCGAAATATGGGTATGCAAAACTTGACGCAAACGAGGGTAGCCTAGAATCACCCCAAAAAAGATGCATTTATCATCGCTCTCTTTCAAATTGGCATATATTCGTGCATTAAACATTTTAGTGATTTATATGTGCGCACACAAACAAACAACCGCACGCAAAGCGCCAATATTTGAAATCAACGAGCCGAATGTTCCAGTTGTCAATCAAGAAACCAAAAATATTAAACCATTATTCTACATTACGCACTTGTAGTTTTGGATTTGTTTTGTGCATAATAAAGCAGGAAGGATTTAATACGTGTAAATAAATAAATCACATGGCAACTGATGAACAAAGCGTCGGAGAAGCCAAGCAAGAGGCAGTATGTCACAAAAAAGTACCGTCCAACAATAGTTTAACATCATACTTCTGCCACTACATTTTTAAAATGTGTCCTTGATATTGCGTCACTGGCAGCTTAGTGCACTGATCGTTGTGAATCCTAATTCTACAGATGGGATTTATGAACAGCATGCACCCTCAGACTCCACAAACTTGTTGCCATCGGGTTTTGCTACTGTACCCAAAAGATGCTGAGTGAAAAAAATGATTTTTTTTTCTATCCTAGAATTGTGACAAAAAGATTAAATTAATATTAACTGTCTACTTTTTTTCTAAAAACTGTATCAAACTTCTATTCCGTCTGCATATACAATCCATGCTCTGTTTAAAATAAAATAAGGCAATGGTCTAAAAAAAAAAAAGAGCTTTCTGCTCGATAACAAATAACTAAATAACCCATACACAAGGAATATGATCAGAGGTCAAAGTATGTTCTTTCCAAACAGTCTGAGAGTTGACAGTTTGCTTTGGTCTGCAAGACTTCCTGTATTTGCGTCTTCAAGGTTAAGTATAAACGGATTCATCAATCTAAGCAAAGAATCATCTCATAATGTGGACATCATTGACATCTGAAGGGTTTGGAATGTTTGTACAAATTATACATCTAAGGAGTTAAGAGCCAGTCAGCAAA
>NC_050521.1:14340737-14352218 GCF_002922805.2 Oryzias melastigma
TGACTTGATCATGTTTTAGACACATGTTTAATACTTGTAAATTGAACAACCCCACTTTTCCCCTTTTTTCAGTGTAGATGCATTCAGCTAAGTTTGTGAAATTTCACGTTCATTCATGAGGAAGAATACAATATAAAAGTAGGCCTAAATCCATTTCGATTTTCAGGACCTCGGATAGTGATAGTGGCAGCAGATCAAATTTCACTTTCCAGAACACAAGGAACAGCTCTTTTAGCTTTATCAAGTCTCTGTACATATCAACCCAGTTCTTTCACCTGATTGACTCCTTTTTAAATAAAAAAAAATATTATGATTGTTATTATTATTATTTATTTTATTGTTCTTAGCTTAAAGATTTTACTATACCATGTGATCACGATTGTTTGACACCTAACCCATGCATGCTTTTTATCATTTATTTATTTGGCAGTTTTCTGCTTTAAATTTTTTGGAAATACAAATATATGCTTAGAATTGATGGATCTTAAACTGAAAACAAGCTTTAAAATTAAAGGACTCTAGTTTTTCTTAAATCAAAATTGAAATAAAACTTGTAAGTTCAATAAGTCATTATACTAATTGTGAATTTGTTTGGAACATTTGTTACCTCTAAAAAATGAACATTGCATTAAACAAAAGAGAAAATAAAAGAAAACATGACATGGTTTTCCTACCTGGGATGCATCAGTAGATTCTTCAAAAGCCTCCAGAAAGTCAGTAGGACTCTTCCTGAGAGTCTGGTCAGCAGGCAGCGTGTTGTCATTGTAAGAAGACACAAACTTAAAGTCACTGGTTCGAGATCCTGTTGTCAGGTAGGCGTCATAATTGTAAGCGCTGCGTAAAGTTCCTGTGCCGTCAACATCTGCGTAATTAGGAGGCAGATAACCGCTGGGGATGGCAACTGCTCCATCAAACAAGAGTCGGGGCTTTCTCCTGCGACAAAACCTCACACCCAAGATGATGATGATGAAGGTCAGGAAGAAGGTGGACACACAAACCAGAGCGATGATCAGATAGGAAGTCAGTTTGGAGTTCTTCTCCTCGTAAGAAATCTCCTTGAGTTCTGGCACCTCAGCCAAGTTATCGGAGATGAGTAAATACATGGCACAGGTGGCAGACAGAGAGGGCTGTCCGTTATCTTTGACTGCCACAATCAGGTTCTGTTTCATGCTGTCAGATTGGGAAATGTCCCGCTGCGTCCTGATCTCTCCACTGTGCAGACCGATGGTGAAAAGTCCCGGATCAGTGGATTTGACTATATGATAGGACAGCCAGGCGTTCTGTCCAGAGTCGGCGTCCACCGCGATCACTTTGGACACCAGAGAGCCTCCGTGTGCAGCTTTGGGGACCAGCTCGGTCATGAAGGAGCTGCCCTCCGGGGCGGGGTACAGAATCTGAGGAGAGTTGTCGTTCACATCCCAGATCAACACACTCACGCTCACGTTGCTGCTGAGCGGAGGAGAACCGTTGTCTCTGGCCATCACCTGCACTTGAAAACTCCTCAACTGTTCATAATCAAACGACCTGACAGCGTGGATCAGCCCCGTGTCTCCGTTCACAGACACATAGGAGGACACCGGGGCTCCGTTCACCTCAGCAGCTAACAGAGAATAAATCACTGTACCGTTTTGTCTCCAGTCGGGGTCTCGAGCGCTCACCCGACATAAAGTGGACCCAGCTTGGTTGTTTTCGCTCACATATGCGCTGTACGACTGTTCCTCAAACACAGGTGGGTTGTCGTTGATGTCAGCTACAGATAAGTGAACACTTTTAGACGAGGACAGAGGTGGAGAGCCCTCGTCAGTGGCAAAGATGCTAATGTTGTAATCAGACACTAGTTCACGGTCCAGCTGTCCTGTGCTCACCACAGAATAATAGTTTTTGATGGAAGGAACCAACTTAAAAGGAGCGTTGCCTTGAATGGAGCAGCGAACCTGTCCGTTCTTGTCAGAGTCTCTGTCCTGCACGTTAATGATGCCCACCTCTGTACCAGGAGGGGCGTTCTCTGGGATGGAGCTGGACAGAGACTTCAAATAAATCACTGGTGGGTTGTCATTTACATCAGTAACTTCTATCAGAACTTTAGCGTAAGAAGTTAGTCCTAAACCATCTTTAGCTTCTATTCTCAGTTCAAAAATGTTTTTTACCTCAAAATCAATCACACCAATAATTTTAACTTCTCCTGTCTTTGGATTAATTGAAAACACATTAACATCATCTTCAGTCATGTGACCAAAGTCATACGTCACATCTGCGTTCACTCCTTCATCTGCATCAGTCGCACTAACTGTGATCACCAAAGTGTCTGGAGGAGAGTTTTCAGGAAGAGTGGCTTTATAAACCTCTTGACTAAAAACTGGGGCGTTATCATTTGCATCCAGTACAGTAACGTGAATAATTACTGTACCTGATCTCTGCGGAGATCCACCATCCACAGCTGTCAGGACTACATTCATCTCATCTTGTTTTTCTCTGTCCAACTTATTCTCCAACACCAGTTCTACTTTGTTGTTTTCAACGGAAAGAATGAAATTGTCATTTTTCTGCAGCGTGTATCTCTGAACTGCATTCTGGCCGATATCTGCATCATGGGCCTCCTCGATTGAAAAGCGATTTCCTTTTTCTGCTGATTCTCCAATTTCCATTTCAATTAACTCTTTCTTGAATGTCGGTGAATTATCATTAACATCTTGAACATGGAGACTAACACGGTGAAGCTCTAACGGGCTTTCTAAAACCAGATCAACATTCACGACGCACGACGGCTTCTTTCCACAAAGGCTTTCTCTGTCAATTCTCTCCGATGTGATTAAATCTCCGGTGTTCATGTTGATGTCACAGAAGCGTCTCCGAGCCCCCTCAAAATCCAGACGGGCCTTTCTGGAGGATAAAATCTTCGGATTAATCCCGAGATCCTTGGCGACATTTCCGATGACAGATTCTCGTTTCATCTCCTCTGGAAAAGAATAGCTCAGATCTCCATGAACGAAGCGCAAAGCCGCGACGAGGGAACAAAAGCGGAGGAGCAGAGCGAACGATGAAAGACCTTTAGATTCCATTTTCTCGAACACCACGACGAAAACTTATGTTACTCCAACGCCAAAATGTTCTAAAATTTACAAGAGAGCAGTCTTTGAAGAAAGACAATGTTCACGGTCCTCGTTCATAAATGGAGAGCTTGCATTCTGGGCTGTGGCTGACGCGACTGTGGGTGGATAGGCTGCCTCTTATTTTTCTGTCAGTCAACAGCGACACCCTGAGTCAATTTCTGATTAAAATTGACAAATATTATTGTTATTATCAATAATAATAATAACAATAATTATAATAATAAAGAGTTGTAAACGGTTTTCTGAATTCAAAAATAGTTGGTCTTCGACAATTTTAATATTTATTCGTGTCGGTATGGACGCTGTCTGTGCTTTCAATAATTTCCCTTAAAAAAATACTAATACAAGTGTGCAATAATTATTCGTTTATTGCAACTACTTGAGACCATACATTGGAGACACAAAAACACATGTGCGCCAGCCTACATTTCTATTAAAATGGAAGAGGGTGAAGTTTTCATCACGGCGGCCACTTTACGCCACTGTTTGACGCACTGAACACTGAAAGCACAGTGACACGCGGGTGATCGGTGTGCTAAGAGACACACGGCAGGAGGAAGAATACGAAAATTTGACGTAAGACCATTCCTTCTATTCTCTCACTGACGGAATAACCACCGAAGAACTCAGTTATAAAGATCTTTATGCACAAACATGTTACGTATATCACCTGCCAATTTGGTCATTAAAAACCTGACAAAAAATCATTCGAAAAACTATATTTTTCCTGCATTTATTGAATTTTTTTTTGTACTTGTGCTCATTTTCCAAGTTGATTTAGAGCCATGCATATTTAGACATAGGAAATTATTTTTTTCCCAACTTGACAAAAAAAAGAAAAAAAAAAGATTCAGGTAAAAAATAAAGAAACAAATAAAGAAAGAAACTACATCAATGTTAACGTATTTTTTGTTTTCACTCCTAGCTTTTAGTTTACATGATAAAGCAGGAATGACTAAATAGGCCTGCATTTGATCCCCAGCAACCACTGAATGTAGAGACTAAGTATGCAAACCAAAAAAACTGAGTGTTATTTCACAGTAAACAAAGAAGAAAAATAATACTCCCCAACTATATTTTGTCCTCATACTTCTAGTGTTATTTTTTTACATGTGTTCCTTATTTTGCCTCACTGGCATTTGAGTGCACTCATTGTTCCTTTAGTAGTTGCGATGATACTGAGTTGCTGAGTAAAGAAAATAACATTTATTTGTCAGTGAACTCTGATACAAGAAAGAAAATATTATGACATGCATACTGTTTACCTTTCCATCATAACTCTATGAGAATTTTGTTCCCAGTGGCAGTCCTGGCACATATGTCGCCCTGGGCGTGCCACACAAAGTGCAAACTTGAAGACATCACTGCCTAAATTCCACCAGCATGTTCAGTGTGCCACAAGAGGAAATAACACCCTGGACGTCAAGATGGGCTAGAGGGCCAGACCTCCACCTCACCTGGGCCATTCTGACCATCTGTCCTTGTTGTTATATCCTGCCTACGTCCCACTTAGGAAACTGCTCCCATCAATACGAAGACTGTTTCCACTTGACCAAATTATGCCTCTCAACAGCTGCAGGACTGCTTTGAGAAGACAGATTGGGAGGTGTTTGAACATCAGGACCTGGAGCTGTTGACTGACAGCGTGCTGTGCTACATTAAGAACTGCAAAGACACAGTCATGGTGGACAAACGCATTTGGGTCTACCCAAAACAAAGCCCTGGATGACTCGGGAGGTCAAACAGATAATGAGGAGGAGAAACACTGCCTACAAGTCTGGTAATAAAGACCTCTACAACGCAGCCCGTACCAACCTGAAGAGAGGCATCAGAGTGGCCAAAGCAGACTACAGAAGGGAGACTGAACATCACTTGGACAGTAGTGACAGCCGGCAGGTATAATAGGGGGTCCAACACCTCACCAACTACAGGACAAACCTTGGAGCTGCTGAAGGTAACATCACACTGGCAGAGGACTTAAATATCTCCTTTGCCCGCTTTGATATCAAGCCAGGAAGCCTCAGATGTCCAGCTTCAATAACTACAGACCAGTTGGTGTCACTCCAACAGCCATGAAGTGCTATGCAAAGCTGGTCCGTAACCACGTCACTGCTGTTCTCCCACCCAGACTTGACCCTCACAAGTTTGTATACAGGGAGAACTGATCCACAGAGGACACCAATGGCTCTGCATGCTGGTCTTTCCCATCTGGAGCAGCGGGGAGCTATGTGAGGATGCTCTTTGTAGATTACAGCTCAGCCTTTAACCTCATCCTCCCCCACAAGCTGGTGGCAAAGTTGGAGGACCTGGGACTGCCCCACTCAACCTAACTGTGGATCATCGGCTTCCTCTCCAGTCGCAGACAGACAGACAGAGTCAGAGTGGGGCATCTTACATTCTCGGCACTTAGTCTCAGTACCAGCTCCCCCAAAGGTTGTGTACTGAATCCCCTGCTCTACTCCCTGTGCACGTACAACTGCACACCTGCCCAACACAACGACACTATTGTAAAGTTTGCTGAGGACACCACAGTGGTGGGACTCATCTCTGACAGGGACGAATCGGCCTACAGAGATGAAGTGGAGAGGCTGTCCTCATGGTGTTCATCCAACAACCTTCTCCTCAACATAACAGAGACCAAAGAACGGATAATTGACTTCCAGAAGAGGAAGACAGACATTCTGCCACAAGTCATCTGTGGGGACTGCGTGGAGAGGGTGACAGACTTCCGCTTCCTGGGAGTCCACTTCGAGGAGAGCTTTATTTGGAGTACAAACACCACTGAGCTGCTGAAAAAGGCCCAGCAGAGACTGTATTTCCTGAGGTTACTCAGGAAATAAAATGTTAACCAAAGACTGCTGGTGACTTTTTACCATGCCACCATGGAAGGTGCACTAACATACTGCAAATGTACTTGGTTCAGCAGCTGTACAGTGGCACAGAGGAAAGCTCTCCAGCGGACCATCATCATAGGTCAAAAGATTCTATCTAAATCTAATTAACTTGACAGAAAGACAAGATTTACTGTTGTGCCAATTCAGTGAAAGCATGAGTAAAGGAATGAACTACAATTGAAGGGACATGAGTATTTCTAAAACTGTGTTTTAATGCAAAAATTGAGTTTGAATGAACTAAACGTTAAAAGTATAGCCTAAAAACTTAAATACTTTCAAATATTTGTGTGCTGCATGTTTAAAAACAACGTTGTATATCATACCACTGCCCTTTTCAAATTTGTCTTTGTCTTTTACCAATTATTCTAAAATGGAAACCAGATAGTTGTGTCATGTTCATTTCATTGCACTCTTTTCACAAAAATAAACAAGTTAGCATCCTCTGACACCAACTGCCGTTTAGCATCACATCAGCTCATCCTCAGACTATACCAGTTCTTCTGATGGTTTGTTTGAGATTGGAACTGAGTTAAAAAAATACATTCATGATGAATGCTATCCATACTTGGGTGTGATGAATTAAAGTGGTTTAATTTCAAAGTAGTTTCAGCTTAAGATGACTGAAAAATTATCTGAAAAATTATCTGAAAAAATTGACTTGGTTTGTTCCACAGTGTATACGTAGTTAAATTCACCTTCAGACAGCTAGAACAGGCGCACTCCACTGTTCATATTACAGTCCGTGACGCTCCCCGTAAAAGGCCACCCATAGCAACCATCCATGCCACCCATATAAAAAAGTTACCACTGTATCTTCCATTGACAGGTTTTCAGATCTAGGAGAGTTTCATGTTCTAAGCCACAATCTAAGTGGTTTAAAAATGCTCCAGCAAACAACAGTCGAGGTTTTCTCTTGTGACAAAACCTCACACCCAAAATGATGATGATGAAGGTCGGTAAGACGACACTACAAAGGCATATAAAAAGAAATGTAATAATAATTATATTAAAAAGATCATAAAAAAGCACGATAGCAGTACCTCTACCAGGGAGGAGTAAGCATATTAATTCAGAAAACTTCAGGAAATTTCTAATTCAATTAGAAAATGGACATTTTAAAGCAAATCATTATTTTGAATTCAGGACTAAGGATAGCGCCAGTCGTCTTACTGCTAAGATTCGAGTTTCCTAACCACAAAGTGAGATTATGTTTGCACGCTGTTATCAATTTCTGCCAAATCCCAAATCAGCCCTAAAGCCATCAGTTTATTTACTTCAAGTTTGAAGTAAAAATTACAATCTTCCTAGAGAATGATAAAAGAATGGACCTAATTTGCTTGGCTTTTTTCCCCCCTTGGACATTACAATTATTAACTGTTAAAAGAAATAGGTAAATAAATAAGAACTTAGATTAAAAAAAGACTAAAAAGGAAGAAATAACACGTCACAATGTTCCTACCTGGGATGCATCACTAGAGTCATCAAAAGCCTCCAGAAAGTCAGTAGGACTCTTCCTGAGAGTCTGGTCAGCAGGCAGCGTGTTGTCATTGTAAGAAGACACAAACTTAAAGTCACTGGTTCGAGATCCTGTTGTCAGGTAGGCGTCATAATTGTAAGCGCTGCGTAAAGTTCCTGTGCCGTCAACATCTGCGTAATTAGGAGGCAGATAACCGCTGGGGATGGCAACTGCTCCATCAAACAAGAGTCGGGGCTTTCTCCTGCGACAAAACCTCACACCCAAGATGATGATGATGAAGGTCAGGAAGAAGGTGGACACACAAACCAGAGCGATGATCAGATAGGAAGTCAGTTTGGAGTTCTTCTCCTCGTAAGAAATCTCCTTGAGTTCTGGCACCTCAGCCAAGTTATCGGAGATGAGTAAATACATGGCACAGGTGGCAGACAGAGAGGGCTGTCCGTTATCTTTGACTGCCACAATCAGGTTCTGTTTCATGCTGTCAGATTGGGAAATGTCCCGCTGCGTCCTGATCTCTCCACTGTGCAGACCGATGGTGAAAAGTCCCGGATCAGTGGATTTGACTATATGATAGGACAGCCAGGCGTTCTGTCCAGAGTCGGCGTCCACCGCGATCACTTTGGACACCAGAGAGCCTCCGTGTGCAGCTTTGGGGACCAGCTCGGTCATGAAGGAGCTGCCCTCCGGGGCGGGGTACAGAATCTGAGGAGAGTTGTCGTTCACATCCCAGATCAACACACTCACGCTCACGTTGCTGCTGAGCGGAGGAGAACCGTTGTCTCTGGCCATCACCTGCACTTGAAAACTCCTCAACTGTTCATAATCAAACGACCTGACAGCGTGGATCAGCCCCGTGTCTCCGTTCACAGACACATAGGAGGACACCGGGGCTCCGTTCACCTCAGCAGCTAACAGAGAATAAATCACTGTACCGTTTTGTCTCCAGTCGGGGTCTCGAGCGCTCACCCGACATAAAGTGGAGCCAGCTTGGTTGTTTTCGCTCACATATGCGCTGTACGACTGTTCCTCAAACACAGGTGGGTTGTCGTTGATGTCAGCTACAGATAAGTGAACACTTTTAGACGAGGACAGAGGTGGAGAGCCCTCGTCAGTGGCAAAGATGCTAATGTTGTAATCAGACACTAGTTCACGGTCCAGCTGTCCTGTGCTCACCACAGAATAATAGTTTTTGATGGAAGGAACCAACTTAAAAGGAGCGTTGCCTTGAATGGAGCAGCGGACCTGTCCGTTCTTGTCAGAGTCTCTGTCCTGCACGTTAATGATGCCCACCTCTGTACCAGGAGGGGCGTTCTCTGGAATCGCTGTCATTATTGATTTTAAATAAATTATCGGGGCGTTGTCGTTCACGTCAGTCACGTCAATCATTAATTTGGAATCAGATGAAAGTCCATAACCATCTTTTGCTTCAATGCGCATTTCATATTTTGGATCAGTCTCAAAGTCAAGCGTTCCGATCACTCTTATTTCTCCCGTTTTACTGTTTAAGGAGAAAACCTTTTTTGCTTTTTCTGTGATTCGACTGAACTCATAAATCACTTCACCATTAACGCCTTCATCCGCGTCTGTGGCTTTAACCGCTGCTACAACGGTGTCGATCTGCGCGTTTTCAGGTAAACTGGCTTTGTAAAAGGTCTGATTAAACACAGGCGCGTTATCATTAGCATCGAGCACCGTCACCTTGATAGTCACACTGCCCGTTTTGGGTGGATTCCCTCCATCAATTGCAAATAAAGCAAAATTCAAATCCTGCTCTTTTTCACGATCAAGCTCTTTGTCTAAAATCAGCTCGATCTTCTTGGATCCATCAGTATCATCCTGCACAGACAACACGAAATGTCCATTCTTTTGTAAGCTATACTGTTGCACAGTATTATGCCCGATGTCAGCATCGTGTGCTGCGTTAACACGATACCGAGCTCCTCTGTCCGCTGATTCACTTATTTCTAAATTCACTGAATCTTTTGGGAAAATAGGTGAATTATCATTTATGTCCTGTATGAGCAGTGAAATGCGATTCAGCTCCAAAGGGCTTTCCAGAACCAACTCAAATCTAAGCACGCACGACATTTTCTCCCCGCAAAGCTCCTCGCGATCAATGCGCTTTTTGATGATACAATTTCCAGTTTTCAGGTCAAGATCGCAGAAGTGGTGATCATTTTCTCCAATGTCAATCCGAGCTTTTCGCTTGAAAAACTCCCCCACTCCCAATCCCAGATCCTTGGGAATATTTCCAACAATGGATCCAGGCCTCATCTCCTCCGGAATGGTGTAGCTGAGATCCGCAGCGTCGACGTTAGTAAAAGAAGCAATCATATAAGCGAAGAAAAGGAGATATTTTTGATCCTTCTTCATTTTTAAACAAAAAAAACGAACGATTTTCCACGAATCCTCGTTATTCCAGCGCGTCAAATGTATTTCCAGCAGAAATCCACGTCAATCCAGAACAAAAGCGACTCCGATTCTCAGACTGAGATGTGTGCTCGTTTAGAATGGGTGGAGGCAACGAGCGGCATCTGCGAGTGCATGAGCAGCGACATCATGAGACCAACCGAAAAATATGTCCAGTGAACAGAAATATGAGAAGAGAAAAACTAAGACAATATAAAAAGATTTAGCAATATAAATATGAAAGTAGTTTGCAGGAATCCGGTTCAGATCCCTTAAAAATTGCAGTCTTTCATAGGCACTTTAATACAGTTGACTCAGCACCATATAATAGTGTCTATTTAACAAAGACCAAATATTTTTTTTAAAACATAAAAATGATTGATAGTGAAACATCATTTGATTATCGACGTCAGAAATATTTATATAACTACTAAATGTCCAAGCATATACTGTTAATTGTAATGTTAAATTATTAATAAAAATATTAAAATCATTAAAAAATAATCTTATTATTATATTCAAGCACAAATAAGAACTAATAGCAACTCTGCTCCAAATCACCACAAAGACTTCCAGCATTAAGGAGAGACACAAACAATAATGCACATCTGTTTCTACACAAACACAATAGGTAATATCTCAGTTACCTAATTGATCTATTTCATGAAAATGTCTAACAGGAAAGTAAAGAAAAACAATAAAAAAGTCCTGCAACAAATGCTTCTAAACTACGTTGAAAGTTAAAAATCAACAGTAATTTGAATTGCATAAAAGCTAAGTTCTTAGAGGTTATTAAAGAAGTACTCGTGTATTTATTTTTTTACAGCTATATATATAAAAAAAAAAAAAAAAACAACAACAAACAGAAAATGCAGAGCTGGGGAATTCAAATTATTGTAAAAATAAACATTGTTGCTATATTAAGCTTTAAGAATTTGTGAAAATTGAAAACATTTCCTCAATATTCCACTAACAAGCAGAACACTTCCAAAATCACTCACAAGTCCCTAACATCTCCCTGATATCCTGAAAGGTAAATTCAAGCTAAATCACAGCAAAAATAAGTTGAAAATTTATTTTTTTCAAATAAATGTAACACCCAGTTTGTCATTATATTTTGGGTTACAACAGCTCTATCATTTCCATTTAGAAGAACAGAATTAGATAAAATTCAAAAATAGAAGCTTAAGAACATTAGAACTTTCCAATAAAAAGTGGCAAAAATGTGTGAGATCACTAATAAATTTAAAATCGACACCATCCCTCCATTTTCAGAATATTCTGAATCCCTTTACTGCAGTCAACCCAGTGACTTCTGGGCAAAGACCATGTACACGCTGAAGAAGCTGTCAGCCTGTTTCAGGACAACACATTCATGCAGTCACACTGACATGCACATCTATATTGGCAATTCCACATCATCTATGGACTTATGAAGCATGTTTTTGGACTGCGAGAGAGTCAAAGGAGCAAACCCACGCATGTCCGAGGAGAACATGGAACTTCACACAGAAAGGATCCAGCCTGGAAACGAGATAACATGAGTGAGGAGGCAGCACCAACAACTGCATCACCATGCAGCCTTAAAAAT
>NC_050521.1:14354285-14359844 GCF_002922805.2 Oryzias melastigma
TTAAATAAATTATCGGGGCGTT
Organism: Oryzias melastigma; assembly: GCF_002922805.2. Classification (NCBI taxonomy): domain Eukaryota; kingdom Metazoa; phylum Chordata; class Actinopteri; order Beloniformes; family Adrianichthyidae; genus Oryzias; species Oryzias melastigma. The sequence continues at coordinate 14,354,308 of NC_050521.1, forward strand.
GTCGTTCACGTCAGTCACGTCAATCATTAATTTGGAATCAGATGAAAGTCCATAACCATCTTTTGCGTAAATGCGCATTTCATATTTTGGATCTGTCTCAAAGTCCAGCGTTCCGATCAGTCTTATTTCTCCCGTTTTACCGTTTAAGGAGAAAACCTTTTTTGCTTTTTCTGTGATTCGACTGAACTCATAAATCACTTCACCATTAACGCCTTCATCCGCGTCTGTGGCTTTTACCGCTGCTACAACGGTGTCAATCTGCGCGTTTTCAGGTAAACTGGCTTTGTAAAAGGTCTGATTAAACACAGGCGCATTATCATTAGCATCGAGCACCGTCACCTTGATAGTCACACTGCCCGATTTTCGCAAATTTCCTCCATCAATTGCAAACAGAGCAAAATTCAAATCCTGCTCTTTTTCACGATCAAGCTCTTTGTCTAAAATCAGCTCGATCTTCTTGGATCCATCAGTATCATCCTGCACAGACAACACGAAATGCTCGTTCTTTTCTAAACTGTATTCTCTTACTGTGTTTTGTCCAACGTCCGAGTCGTGAGCTTCATTAACACGATATCTTGTTCCTCTAACAGCGGATTCATGTATTTCTAGCTTAACTAAATCTTCAGGGAAATGCGGTGAATTATCATTTATGTCCTGTATGAGCAGTGAAATGCGATGCAGCTCCAAAGGGCTTTCCAGAACCAGCTCAAATCTAAGCACGCACGACATTTTCTCCCCGCAAAGCTCCTCACGATCAATGCGCTTTTTGATAATAAAATTTCCAGTTTTCAGGTCAAGATCGCAGAAGTGGTGATCATTTTCTCCAATGTCAATCCGAGCTTTTCGCTTGAAAAACTCCCCCACTCCCAAACCCAGATCCTTGGGTATATTTCCAACAATGGATCCAGGCCTCATCTCCTCCGGAATGGTGTAGCTGAGATCCGCAGCGTCGACGTTAGTAAAAGAAGCAATCATATAAGTGAAGAAAATGAGATATTTTTGATCCTTCTTCATTTTTAAACAAAAAAAACGAACAATTTTCCACGAATCCCCGTTATTCCAGCGTGTCAAATGTATTTCCCGCAGAAATCCACGTCAATCCAGAACAAAAGCGACTCCGATTCTCAGACTGAGATGTGTGCTCGTTTAGAATGGGTGGAGGCAACGAGCGGCATCTGCGAGTGAGCAGCGACATCATGAGACCAACCGAAAAATATGTCCAGTGAACAGAAATATGAGAAGAGAAAAACTGAGACAAGAGAAAAAGATTTAGCAATATAAATATGAAAGTAGTTTGCAGGAATCCGGTTCAGATCCCTTTAAAAAATTGCTGTCTTTCATATGCACTTTAATACAGTTGATTCAGCACCATAGAAAGATCTCGTGTCTTTTTAACAAAGACCAAATCCTTTTTTAAAACATTAAAATTATTGATAGTGAAACATCATTTTATTATTGAGATAAGAAATATATAATTACTAAATGTCCAAGCATGTACTGTTAATTGTAATGTTAAATTGTTATTAATAAAAAATAAAATAAAATCATAAAAAATAAAAATCTTATAATTATATTGAAGGACACATAACAACAAATAGCAACTCTGCTCCAAATCACCACAAAGACTTCCAGCATGAAGGAGAGACACAAACAATAATCCACAGCTGTTTATACACAAACACAAATGGTAATATCTTAGTTACTAATTGATCTATTTCATGAAAATGCCTAACAGGAACATACAGAAAAACAATAAAAAAAAGTCCTGCATGAAGTCTTGCTAAACTACCTTGACAATTAAAAATCAACAGTAATTTGTATTTCATAAAAGCTAAACTCTTAAAAGTTATTAAAGAAGTACTCATGCATTTATTTTTTTTTACAGCTAGATAAAAAAACAACAAACAGAAAAAAAACAGAAAATGCAGAGCTGGAGAATTCAGATGGTTGTAAAAAGAAACATTGTGGCTATATTAAGCTTTAATAATTTGCAAAAATTTAAAACATTTACTCCATATTCCACTAACAAGCAGAACACTTCCAAAATCACTCACAAGTCACTAACATCTCCCTGATATGCTGAAAGGTAAATCCCAACTAAGTCACAGCAAAAATAAATAGAAATTTCAATTTTTTTAAAATAAATGTAACATATGGTTTGTCATTATATTTGGATTACAACAGCTCTATCATTTCCATTTAGAAGAACAAAATTAGATCAAATTCAAAAGTAGAAACTTAAGAACATTAGAACTTTCCAATAAAAAGTGGCAAAAATGTGTGAGATCACTAATAAATTTAAAATAGACACAATCCCTCCAATTTAGAAAATTCTGAATCCCTTTTCCGGGTCACGGTGTTACTGCAGTCAACCCAGCGACTTCTGGGCAAAGTGTTTTGATAGGACTAGCTGTTAAAAATCCCTATTTACCACTCCAACTGCAGAGTTTTGAGTTGTTTGGAGTTCCCTCAGATTTCTACAGCGGGACACATCGTCAGTTGTGTACCTCAGCGTCATAGGGTGTTTCGGCCTTTTATCACAATACACCCTCTTCTGAGGTAGGCCCACCACAGGTTGATCAAGCCTGGGCGTGTGTCCCGCTGTTATTTAGTTGTTTTTGCTGTCCAGGCAATGACCATGTACACGCTGAAGAAGCTGTCAGCCTGTTTCAGGACAACACATTCATGCAGTCACACTGACATGCACACCTATAGTGGCAATTCCACATCCTCTATGGACTTATGAAGCATGTTTTTGGACTGCGAGAGGCAGTCTGAGTCAAAGGAGTAAACCCACGCATGTCCGAGAAGAACATGGAACTTCACACGGAAAGGATCCAGCCTGGAAATGAGATAACATGAGCCTTCTAACTGTGATGAGACAGCACCAAAACTGCATCACCATGCAGCCATAAAAATATTATAAAATGTTTGAGAAAAAAAAAAAAATTAAAAAAGTCCCCACTGCTTGTTTTAGAAACCCTCTCACTGAGTCAAGACTTCCCCAGTGAAGACCTATAGGGATGAGGGAACACATTGCAGCGTTTTGACTGAAACACATTATTCTTCAATGTGATAAAATAGTGTAACGCATTACCTGTTGATTTTTATATCATATTTTAATTAATCTCTAAGTAACTCTTTCAGAACAAAAGACTTCATTGAAATTGTCCAAAGCAGCAGAGTCTTGAGACATGAACAGATACTAAAACTGAAAAAACAAAACCTGCCGGTCAGTCTCTTCACACAGTTTTGTTCCCAAATTTCAGGTCCACATTTCCTTTCAGACTTCAGACCCATACACTATTATTTTTGTATTCTTTATAAAAGTTTATCATCGTTTTTAAAACTAAGTCAATAGCTATCAACTATATTTATTCTAAATGTTTTTTTTTTATCTGTTTTTACAGACAAGGTCAGTTTTGAGGGATTTTTTGGGTTGAAGTTTCAAAAGAATCATTTTTTTATTATTATTATTTTTAATTCTGGACAGACAATCTACATCCAAATGTAAATGAACACACTAATGCGCTTTAAACATCCCTCTAGAAAAAACAGTAGAGGATAAAAGTCAAGAACATAATAAAAGTAGATAAAACCGTTGAATCCTTACAATGTTGGTCGATTATTTTTAGTACACTTTTTTTACAATTACTTGGTGTTAACAGAAGACCTAAACTTACAAATATTATTCATTTCTAAAACAAAGAACTAATTGTCTAAACTAACAGTAGTAATTTTCCTTCTACTTTAACCTCTATTTTAACAAATAAATTTCCATCAAACTCTATGACAAGAAAAAAATCCTTTACAACTCTAATGTGTGCTTTCCATGGAAAGAACATTTAGTGAACTTGGTGAAAGTTGAAGATACTTTAAATAAGATAGAAAAGTGTTTGTGCTGAAGCTCTAAGTGCTAGCAAAATAAAATAATTTTAGACAAAAGCTACTAAAAGACATTGTATTAAGTCACAAATTATTTAATCTTTTGGTGAACTTGTTGTGATAACCCATAGATTGCAGCCACAAGTATTCTCAACTTGTTTGTTATGGCCACACACACAAACACAAACACAAACAAACTGGGCAATCCAATTGACATTTACAATCATTGTTCAACATAAATTGAGTCACAAAGCCAAAAGTTTCAGATGCATTTGTGTACAACTTCAAATATGACGGCTTTCTAACACCTCTAAGCAAACGTGTAATTCCAACTTCATTAAAAATAAAAAATAAAAACAATTTGCTACTTGTCTGCAATACAGTCAAACTCAAAAATAATTTATGAACCACCACCAGCTATTTGGTCTGAAAGCAAAACAAATTATTTAAAACAGGCTAATAAGGACTTAGCAACATCAAGAGAAATTATTATGGTGATTAATGTAGACTAAGAAAAAGTTCTTAGATTAACCTAGAAAAAGCATATTGGTCTGTTTATTCCGAAATCCCACAAAAGCTCAGGGAAAACATGCAGATTCCTCACAGAAAAGACCCATCCAGGATTTGAATCAGGGCTTTCTTGCACTGAGCTGAGAATGTGAACCACGACAACACCATGCTGCTCTGCAATGGTTTCCTAAAATCCAACAAACTCCAATTCAGCACCAAGGACAGCACATTTCCCCCACTGTCTTCCATTTACAAATGTTGGGTGTTGATGGTTTAAAAAAGTACTTCAGATGTATTAATTGTTCTAATTACAACATTAGTCCAGTTTCATCACAAGTTTTCTAAATATTTTTAATTTCAACAAATCACAGATCTAACAATTGCACAGCTTCAAAATGCAATTGATGCAAGTTATCCATTAAATTGGTTGAATATTTAACTAAGAAACTAACAACAAAGTATGAATATAATTATAAGGGTGCACTTTATCTGGAGAGTCAAATATGCCATGTCTCCAGAGGAAAAAAAATAAAAAAGGATGTGTGGAGGGAGTTTCTCGATTAGCCTGAGTGTCTTATATTCCCCCACAATAGGAGATATCTATAAAAAGAGAAGTTTGGGCATGTGTAATGAGGCTTCTGCCCTCATATTCTAGCTATTAAGTGAAAGCAATTGATCAAACAATGAATGGAATAATTGGTTTCTATCAAATACTGTGTGGTAACAAAAAAAAGAAAAAAGTACATAAAAAAGAAATATTAGTGCAGTCATGTTAATGTAAATTTCCTTGTGTATAAAAAAACACAAAAATCTTGGTTACAAAAATTCCAGATTCATTGTTTTGACCTTTCTTTGAAATAAGTATAGACAGCTGGTTGGAGTTCTATGACTTTGTTGAATCCAGTATTCCTTCAAATTTGAAAAAAAAAAAATATGAGTTGTGAAGATTTGAAAAAGCTTGGTATTAAAAACTGATTTTGTTTATGTATAGAAAATATTTAGCAATACAACAAACAAAGAATATTTAAAACAATAAAACCAGCTGGGGTGATGGGTAAGTTCCTACCTGGGATGCATCAGTAGAGTCATCAAAAGCCTCCAGAAAGTCAGTAGGACTCTTCCTGAGAGTCTGGTCAGCAGGC
>NC_050521.1:14361385-14362272 GCF_002922805.2 Oryzias melastigma
TGTCATTTTTCTGCAGCGTGTATCTCTGAACTGCATTCTGGCCGATATCTGCGTCATGGGCCTCCTCGATTGAAAAGCGATTTCCTTTGTCTGCTGATTCTCCAATTTCCATGTCAATCACATTTTCTCTGAATTTCGGCGAATTATCATTAACATCTTGAATATGGAGACTAACACGGTGAAGCTCTAACGGGCTTTCTAAAACCAGATCAACGTTAACGACGCACGACGGCTTCTTTCCACAAAGACTTTCTCTGTCAATTCTCTCCGATGTGATTAAATCTCCGGTGTTCATGTTGATGTCACAGAAGCGTCTCCGAGCCCCCTCAAAATCCAGACGGGCCTTTCTGGAGGATAAAATCTTTGGATTAATCCCGAGATCCTTGGCGACATTTCCGATGACAGATTCTCGTTTCATCTCCTCTGGAAAAGAATAGCTCAGATCTCCATGAACGAAGCGCAAAGCCGCGACGAGGGAACAAAAGCGGAGGAGCAGAACGAGCAATGAAAGACCTTTAGATTCCATTTTCTCCAACACTCTAATAAAACACTGATGTTACTCCAACGCCACAAAAATGCGAAAATTTCCAAGAGAGCAGTCTTTGAAGAAAGGCAATGTTCACGGTCCTCGTTCATAAATGTGGAGCTTGCATTCTGGGCTGTGGCTGACGCGACTGTGGGTGGATAGGCTTTCTCTTATTTTTCTGTCAGTCAACAGCGACACCCTGAGTCAATTTCTAAATTAAGCATATGTCCAAAATTCACAAAATAGATAAGAACCACAAAGTATGGTTATTATCAATAAAATCTTAAAATAAGCAGTTATTTCTCTGAAATGCATGACACTGTTTTAAATTTGTTTCAACCATCTAAAAACATTGGGAACA
>NC_050521.1:14362301-14374863 GCF_002922805.2 Oryzias melastigma
AAACAAAAAACAAAAAAAAGGCACGTCTATTTAATTAAAAGTCAACAGAGACGGAGACGATTGATCCTCTCATCGTGGTTTTCACGTCATGCCTCCGTTTTCCGCGCTAAACACAGCGTTTGACCCAAATGACTCTAACGACCAGGGAGAAAATGACAAAGGCTTTTAAACTCATTCCCCATTTGTATTACTGATGGAAGACAGTTTTTGCTCCAACTAAAGGACAAAAAGAAAAGGCTGATCAGAATGTAATGATACGAGGTAAACATGTCTTTCAGCACCGGAACAATAAATCATTAGGACTTTTACGCACAAAAATGTTGCGTAATTCAGGTCGAAATGTGGATGTGCAAAACTCGACGCAAACGAAGGTAGCCTAGAATCACCCCAAAAAGATGCATTTATCATCGCTCTCTTTCAAATTGACATAAAATCGTGCGTTAAACATTTCAGTGATTTCTTTGTGCGTACACACACAAACAACCGCACGCAAAGCGCCAATATTTTAAAAGCAACGAGCCGAATGTTCCAGTTGTCAATCAAGAAACCACAAATATTAAACCATTATTGTACATAACTCACATGTAGTCTTTGATTTCTTTCTGTACATAATGAAGCAGGAATGATTTAATACATGTAAATCAATAAACTACATGTCAACTGATGAACAAAGCGGCCGAGAGGCCAAAAAAGTAACAGTGTGTTATGTCGCAGAAATAAAATAACAATAATAATAATATTGATTAAAACTAGTGTCCAGCAGTAGTTTAACCTCATACATCTGCCGTTACATTTTCAAAATGTGTCTTGATATTGCGTCATTGGCATCTTGGTGCGCTGATCGTTGTGAATCCTAATTCTACAGATGCGAGTTATGAACAGCTTGCACCCTCAAAGTCCACAAAGTTGTTGCCATCGGGTTTTGCTACAATACTTAAAGAGACTGAGAAAGAAAAGTTTTTTTGTTTTTTTTTGTTTTTATAATTGTATTTATTTTATTTTTGTCCATGAACAGTAACAAAACCAGACGGAAAATATTGTAACTGTTTACTTTTCAATGATAACTGTATGAAACCTTTATTCCATCTGCACATTTTCAGATGTAGGCTAGGTTTATGCCATGCAATGTTCTGATACAGTATAAAATAACCCTGTGGTCTCGAGAAAAAAAAAAAAAAACTTTGAGAGCTTTTTGCACCAGAATATAAATGTAAATGGCCCATAGACAAGGAATATGATCAGAGGTCAAAGTATGTTCTAGTGTCCAGATAGTCTGACAGTTGACGGTTTGCTTTTTTCCCTGTTTTTGCGTCTTCAAGTTAAGTATGAAGGTATTCGCTCTAGCTGAGCAAGGACTCCTCTCATAATGTGGGCATCATTGACATCTGACGGGTTTGGAAAGGTTGCACAAATTATGCATCTAAAGAGTTAAGAGCCAGTCAGCAAAGAACAACAAACACATCACGAATAAAATACAAAAATAAAAATAAAAAAAATACAAAAACAAGAGCAACACCAGTCTCCCTGCTTAGTACATGGAACGAATTAATAGATGCATTCAGCTAAGTTTGGGAAATGTTACGCTCAATCACGAGTAAGAATAAAGTGTAAAAGTAAATCCATTTCGTTTTCAGGACCATGGATAGCGTAGTGGGAGCAGAGCAAATTTCACTTTCCAGACCACAAGGAACAGCTCTTTTAGCTTTATCAAGTCTCCGTACATATAACCCAGTTCTTTCACCTGATTGCCTCTTGTTAAAAATACAAATAAAATTTTATTGTTATTAGTATTATTATTATTTTTGTTAGTGTTGTTATATTATTTATAATCATAAGAATATGTATTTATGTATCTATTTGTTTTATTGTTAAAAGTTTAGAGATTTTGTTATAACATATGATCACGCTCGTTTGACACTAAACCCATGCATACGTTTTTATCTTTTTTTTATTTTTTATTTTTAGCAGCTTTATGCTTTTAAACGTCTGGAAATACAAATATATGCTTAGAATTGATGGATTTTAAACTGAGAAAAACTTTAAAATTAAATGACACGGATGTTTCAAAAATTTAAATTGAAATAAAACAGGTCAAGCTGTTCCTACCTGGGATGCATCACTAGAGTCATCAAAAGCCTCCAGAAAGTCAGTAGGACTCTTCCTGAGAGTCTGGTCAGCAGGCAGCGTGTTGTCATTGTAAGAAGACACAAACTTAAAGTCACTGGTTCGAGATCCTGTTGTCAGGTAGGCGTCATAATTGTAAGCGCTGCGTAAAGTTCCTGTGCCGTCAACATCTGCGTAATTAGGAGGCAGATAACCGCTGGGGATGGCAACTGCTCCATCAAACAAGAGTCGGGGCTTTCTCCTGCGACAAAACCTCACACCCAAGATGATGATGATGAAGGTCAGGAAGAAGGTGGACACACAAACCAGAGCGATGATCAGATAGGAAGTCAGTTTGGAGTTCTTCTCCTCGTAAGAAATCTCCTTGAGTTCTGGCACCTCAGCCAAGTTATCGGAGATGAGTAAATACATGGCACAGGTGGCAGACAGAGAGGGCTGTCCGTTATCTTTGACTGCCACAATCAGGTTCTGTTTCATGCTGTCAGATTGGGAAATGTCCCGCTGCGTCCTGATCTCTCCACTGTGCAGACCGATGGTGAAAAGTCCCGGATCAGTGGATTTGACTATATGATAGGACAGCCAGGCGTTCTGTCCAGAGTCGGCGTCCACCGCGATCACTTTGGACACCAGAGAGCCTCCGTGTGCAGCTTTGGGGACCAGCTCGGTCATGAAGGAGCTGCCCTCCGGGGCGGGGTACAGAATCTGAGGAGAGTTGTCGTTCACATCCCAGATCAACACACTCACGCTCACGTTGCTGCTGAGCGGAGGAGAACCGTTGTCTCTGGCCATCACCTGCACTTGAAAACTCCTCAACTGTTCATAATCAAACGACCTGACAGCGTGGATCAGCCCCGTGTCTCCGTTCACAGACACATAGGAGGACACCGGGGCTCCGTTCACCTCAGCAGCTAACAGAGAATAAATCACTGTACCGTTTTGTCTCCAGTCGGGGTCTCGAGCGCTCACCCGACATAAAGTGGAGCCAGCTTGGTTGTTTTCGCTCACATATGCGCTGTACGACTGTTCCTCAAACACAGGTGGGTTGTCGTTGATGTCAGCTACAGATAAGTGAACACTTTTAGACGAGGACAGAGGTGGAGAGCCCTCGTCAGTGGCAAAGATGCTAATGTTGTAATCAGACACTAGTTCACGGTCCAGCTGTCCTGTGCTCACCACAGAATAATAGTTTTTGATGGAAGGAACCAACTTAAAAGGAGCGTTGCCTTGAATGGAGCAGCGGACCTGTCCGTTCTTGTCAGAGTCTCTGTCCTGCACGTTAATGATGCTCACCTCTGTACCAGGAGGGGCGTTCTCTGGGATGGAGCTGGACAGAGATTTAACAATAATAACTGGAGTATTATCATTTACATCAATAATATCAATAATCACTTTTGCCTCTGAGGTCAACCCATATCCATCTTTAGCTTCAATCAACACTTCATATTTTGAAAGCTCCTCATAATCAATGTTACCAGTTACAATTATCTCTCCATTTTTTTCATCTAGAGAAAACTTATTTTGCATTTTATCAGACAATCGGCTAAATTCATAAGTTATCTCTCCATTTATTCCTTCATCTGCATCTGATGCGCTCACTCTGATAACTGGAGTGTTTAGAGGAGAGTTTTCCTGTAAACTCGCTGTATAAACAGACTCAGTAAACACAGGAGCGTTATCATTAGCATCAAGTACTGTCACATGAATGACTACAGTCCCTGATCTCTGAGGAGAACCACCATCTACAGCCGTCAGCAATAATCTCAGCTCCTGCTGCTCCTCTCGGTCCAATTCTTTATTCAAAACCAGTTCTCCATATTTATTACCGGCATTTGTGGTTTGAACATTCAGCACAAAATGAGAATTTTCCTGCAGGATGTAGCTCTGAACTGCGTTCAGGCCTATATCTGCGTCATGCGCAGCATTAATGCGATACCGAGCTCCTTTGTCAGCTGATTCTCTTATTTCCAGCTTTATAACATCTTTCGGAAACACCGGTGCGTTGTCATTTATGTCTTGAATCTGCAAGGATAAACGGTGCAGCTCCAGAGGATTTTCTAGAAGCAAATCGAATTTAAGAACGCACGTCGGCTTTTCTCTGCAATGCTCCTCACGATCTATTCTGCCAGTAACAAAAATATCTCCGTTTTTCTGGTTAATTCCACAATTTTGTTTTCCATCTTGTTCCACCTCAACACGAGGTTTCCGCCCAGCCAGTCTATCCAGTTCGAGTCCGAGATCCTTGGCGATATTTCCAAAAACAGATCCGGGCTTCAGCTCCTCTGGTACGATGTAGTCCAGGTCACCATTTACGCAGCGCACGAGAACAAAGACAAAGAAAAGGCCAACTCGGCGTGAAATGCGCATTGAATGTTCCATATTTCCGATCTTCTTCTGCTTTGGTTGCTTTGGTTTGTAATACCAGTAAGAAATCTATTACCGAAATAATATCTGTCTCAGCAATCTTGATTTTAAAAAGAACCTAAGCCGAACTCAGTAATGGGTGGTGTGCAAAACGATCTGAACATCGCTCGTGTTTTAAGCGGACCGACAGTGACACCATGAGTCCGATGGACAGATTTGCCACATTCTTTTTTTTTTTTTTTTTTTCTTAAATCTGTACCGTTATTTGGGCGGCGCGACTGAAAGAAATAATGATTCTTTCCAATCTTTTATTTTCAATAACTGTTATGGTGATAAGTATTATTTAGATATTTGGGTGAAAGGATCCTCTCAAATAGTAAAACTTAGTTTGATGAAAGAGTTATGTGATTTTTTTTTTCCGTATAGTTGGAATTCCCGAAAAGTAAAACAATGCTTTAAATTTTATCTTGCCTAATTTACCAAATTCTAGTATAAGTGTATAAATCTAACCAAAGAGACATACATATGTTAAAAATAATAATGAATTGATTTTTTTTTTTGTAAGAAAAAAGAGTTTCACCATGTCTTGTTGTTGTTGTCTTTACAGAAAAGAAATTTTTTTTTTGATGGCAACAGATAACCTTTGACTCTAATAATCCTATTAAAACCTAAAAAAAAAAAACATTGTAATCGTCCCTTTAAACTGTCCTGTCTTTGCATTGTACGTCTTTAAACTGTATGAAGCAAACTTTACAAAAATGATCATCAAAAGCATCTACATTAAAAACAATAATACTAATGGAGGTAGGAATATATTTGAAACAAAACTGCAGTGCCCGTCAGAATGCCAAGAGTTTCAGCACCAAGGACAGCGAACTGAACGCCTTCTACTTTGAAAAAATAACACGGGAAGGCCACGGAAACATTGGGCTTTACAGGTTAAAAGTGTTTGGAAAATGTAAGACAGACGACGTAGACTATTTAAAAAATGGCACCTAAATAACAACTGTGTAATTTACACACGTGACAGATGGAAACCTCAGACCATCAATTATCTAAACTACTTTGTCCCTTTGCGGTCATGGAGCCAAACACAGCCACTTCTGAGCAAAGGCAGGGTACACCCTTGACAGGTCAGCAATCTGTCGCAGAGGCTCAACCATACACCTATCCACACTTGCATTCACCTAGGGACAATTTAGAGTAACCAGTTAAACTATGAATCAAGTTTTTGGACGGTGGGAGGCGGACTCCAGAGAAAAACCTACACATGCACGGGGAGAACATGCAGATTCCACAAAAAAAGGTCTCTTAATGGTGTTTATGTTACAGGTCCCCCAGTTGGGACTTGAACCAGAGACCTTCTTTGTATGACATAAGAGCACTAACCACTTCACCATCATGTAACCTAAAACCTAAAACTAATCTGTTCAATCCAAATAACACGCAACCTCAAAACAATGAAAAACAGCTGTGTCTGTTTCAAAACTAGTCACTGCACATGAGAGGGTAAAAACATAGAAACCAATTTAAAGAAAGCAGCATTTGAGAAAAGAAATACCACATTATTACTTTTTTAAGAGTCACTGGGCTCATTTAAATGACACCACAGGTTCAAAATCTTGCCTTACAGGGTAAAAAAAATGTCATAACTAGTATAGCAACACAAACAGAAAATTTCTGTTTATTCAGACAATATGATAATCCAATGAACAGAAACTCAATATGATATAAATTACATGTAAAAAAAAGTGATAGAATTACATAAAAAAGAGTGATTATTATAAAATTAAATCAGAAGGAACTTAATGATGGCATTCCAAGGAGAGAGAAAAAAAGGCAAAATTTGAAGTGTCAGTAATGTTAATTTTGTTGATACGCATGTTAATAATAACCAATAAAAATTTATTAATTTTAAAAACATGAATAGGCATACATTTGTGCACACATAAGACAGATAAAAAAAGCTCCACCTAAGATGAGACATCATCTTCTCCATAGCTATTAACAAAGTCAAAGGGACTTTTCCTCAGAGTCTGGTCAGCCATAAAAAGTTATTCAGCCTTCGGACCCATACACATTTATATTTATATTCTTTATAAATGTTTCGTCTCCTGTTTTAAAACCAGACGAATAGCTAACAGCTATTTTTATTTTATAACTGCGTTTTTGTATTTGTTTTGATTGTTGTTGAGTTTGTTGAGTTGTTCAGTTTTGATTGATTTCCTGGAACAAAAAATGCATTTATACATATATATACGTGTGTGTATGGGTGTTTGTGTGTGTGTGTGTGTGTGTGTGAGGCTTGCAGAGTTATTGAGCTAATATACACAATCAATGTTGAACAACAATGGAGTCACACAGTCAAGAGATTCAGATGCATTTAAGACCGTTTTTTTTAACACCTGAATGCAATATTGTAATTTTCCTCTTCATAAAAATATCATCTGCTATGTTCTTCTTTTCTTCAGTCAAGATCACTTTTATTTTATAAACTACCACCAGATATTTAATCTGAAAGTAAAACAACTTATTTAAAAACACCTAAAATGGACATAGCAACAGCAAGAAAAATAATTTAAAAATATGCGTACTCATTTACATTATTGATTATTGGTTAGGCCTAAGAAAAACTTATTAAAATAACTTCTAAAAATGAATGTTGGTTTGTTTATTCATGTATCCTATACACACTCAGAGAAAACATGCAAATTCTACACATAAAAAAAACAAACATACCCTTATTCAAAGCAGGACTTTCTTGCACTGAGCTAAGAATGGTAACCACAACAACACCATGCAGGGCTACAATGGTTTCCAAAATTCCAACCAACTCAAATTCAGCACCAAGGACAGCGCATTCTCCCCACTGTTTCCCATTAACAAATGTCTTGTATTGTTGGTTGGAAAAACAAAGTATTTTATGCAAAATATGTATATTTTAATATGTAAGATGTATCAATTGTGCTAGGAAAATATAATTTAGTTAACTAGTTTGTTGCATATTTTACTGAATAACAATACAAAACAATGCAAATAAAATGAAATGTATGGACATAATCTAGTGAGGTAATTGAGCCATGCCTCCAAAAAGAAGCGTCTGGAGATACAGTATGTCTTTCTCAGTTAGACTGGGAACCTTACATTCCACCAAAACGGAAGGCATCACTGAAAAGACCTCTGCCCTCACCACCCAGGTTTTAAGGGGAAAAAAACTTAACCAAGGATGAATAAACGGATGGATTTTACTTTTTACTGTTTCATAACAGAAAGAAAGTACAGATACAAAAACATGTGCGCCGTCATCATAATGGAAATACGCTTGTCTTGATTACAAAAATTCAGGATCCATTGTTCTGACAAGAAAATTGTTTGGAGTTCTATGAATATTTGTTTTGGGCTGAATTAATATTACTTTTTGAGTAAAGAACAGTAAGAGAATGGTGTAGAAAAAACATCTAATTAAAATGAAAACAAAAAAGGATAAATAGCTCCTAAATCAAGATGCAACCCTGCTGTTTAAAACAATAATAAATAAATACACACAAATGAAAACGAATTAAAGATATAAAAAAGCCTTAAATTCATTTTTTTAAACTTAATATTTAGAAAAAAAAAATAAAATAATATTTAAGACATGAAACCAGCTCGGGTGATGAGTAAGTTCCTACCTGGGACGCATCAGTAGATTCATCAAAAGCCTCCAGAAAGTCAGTCGGACTCTTCCTGAGAGTCTGGTCAGCAGGCAGCGTGTTGTCATTGTAAGAAGACACAAACTTAAAGTCACTGGTTCGAGATCCTGTTGTCAGGTAGGCGTCATAATTGTAAGCGCTGCGTAAAGTTCCTGTGCCGTCAACATCTGCGTAATTAGGAGGCAGATAACCGCTGGGGATGGCAACTGCTCCATCAAACAAGAGTCGGGGCTTTCTCCTGCGACAAAACCTCACACCCAAGATGATGATGATGAAGGTCAGGAAGAAGGTGGACACACAAACCAGAGCGATGATCAGATAGGAAGTCAGTTTGGAGTTCTTCTCCTCGTAAGAAATCTCCTTGAGTTCTGGCACCTCAGCCAAGTTATCGGAGATGAGTAAATACATGGCACAGGTGGCAGACAGAGAGGGCTGTCCGTTATCTTTGACTGCCACAATCAGGTTCTGTTTCATGCTGTCAGATTGGGAAATGTCCCGCTGCGTCCTGATCTCTCCACTGTGCAGACCGATGGTGAAAAGTCCCGGATCAGTGGATTTGACTATATGATAGGACAGCCAGGCGTTCTGTCCAGAGTCGGCGTCCACCGCGATCACTTTGGACACCAGAGAGCCTCCGTGTGCAGCTTTGGGGACCAGCTCGGTCATGAAGGAGCTGCCCTCCGGGGCGGGGTACAGAATCTGAGGAGAGTTGTCGTTCACATCCCAGATCAACACACTCACGCTCACGTTGCTGCTGAGCGGAGGAGAACCGTTGTCTCTGGCCATCACCTGCACTTGAAAACTCCTCAACTGTTCATAATCAAAGGACCTGACAGCGTGGATCAGCCCCGTGTCTCCGTTCACAGACACATAGGAGGACACCGGGGCTCCGTTCACCTCAGCAGCTAACAGAGAATAAATCACTGTACCGTTTTGTCTCCAGTCGGGGTCTCGAGCGCTCACCCGACATAAAGTGGAGCCAGCTTGGTTGTTTTCGCTCACATATGCGCTGTACGACTGTTCCTCAAACACAGGTGGGTTGTCGTTGATGTCAGCTACAGATAAGTGAACACTTTTAGACGAGGACAGAGGTGGAGAGCCCTCGTCAGTGGCAAAGATGCTAATGTTGTAATCAGACACTAGTTCACGGTCCAGCTGTCCTGTGCTCACCACAGAATAATAGTTTTTGATGGAAGGAACCAACTTAAAAGGAGCGTTGCCTTGAATGGAGCAGCGGACCTGTCCGTTCTTGTCAGAGTCTCTGTCCTGCACGTTAATGATGCCCACCTCTGTACCAGGAGGGGCGTTCTCTGGAATCGCTGTCATTATTGATTTCAAATAAATGATCGGAGCGTTGTCGTTCACGTCAGTCACGTCAATCATTAACTTGGAATCAGATGAAAGTCCATAACCATCCTTTGCGTAAATGCGCATTTCATATTTTGGATCAGTCTCAAAGTCCAGCGTTCCGATCACTCTTATTTCTCCCGTTTTACTGTTTAAGGAGAAAACCTTTTTTGCTTTTTCTGTGATTCGACTGAACTCATAAATCACTTCACCATTAACGCCTTCATCCGCGTCTGTGGCTTTCACCGCTGCTACAACGGTGTCGATCTGCGCGTTTTCAGGTAAACTGGCTTTGTAAAAGGTCTGATTAAACACAGGCGCATTATCATTAGCATCGAGCACCGTCACCTTGATAGTCACACTGCCCGTTTTGGGTGGATTCCCTCCATCAATTGCAAATAAAGCAAAATTCAAATCCTGCTCTTTTTCACGATCAAGCTCTTTGTCTAAAATCAGCTCGATCTTCTTGGATCCATCAGTATCATCCTGCACAGACAACACAAAATGCTCGTTCTTTTCTAAACGGTATTCTCTTACTGTGTTTTGTCCAACGTCCGAGTCGTGAGCTTCATTAACACGATATCTTTCTCCTCGATCGGCTGACTCGCTTATTTCTATCTTAACTAAATCTTCAGGGAAATGCGGTGAATTATCATTTATGTCCTGGATGAGCAGTGAAATGCGATGCAGCTCCAAAGGGCTTTCCAGAACCAACTCAAATCTAAGCACGCACGACATTTTCTCCCCGCAAAGCTCCTCACGATCAATGCGTTTTTTGATGATAAAATTTCCAGTTTTCTGGTCAAGATCGCAGAAGTGGTGATCATTTTCTCCAATGTCAATCCGAGCTTTTCGCTTGAAAAACTCCCCCACTCCCAATCCCAGATCCTTAGGAATATTTCCAACAATGGATCCGGGCCTCATCTCCTCCGGAATGGTGTAGCTGAGATCTGCAGCGTCGACGTTAGTAAAAGAAGCAATCATATAAGCGCAGAAAAAGAGATATTTTAGATCCTTCTTCATTTTTAAACAAAAAAAAAACACGAATCCCGTTTCTCCCGCGCGTCAAATGTATTTCCCGCAGAAATCCACGTCAATCCAGAACAAAAGCGACTCCGATTCTCAGACTGAGATGTGTGCTGGTTTAGAATGGGTGGAGGCAACAAGCGGCATCTGCGAGTGAGCAGCGACATCATGAGACCAACCGGAAAATATGTCCAGTGAACGGAAATAAGAGAAGAGAAAAACTGAGACAAGAGAAAAAGATTCGGAATGCATTTTTAGAAATATAAATATGAAAGTCGTTTTCAGGAATCCGTTTCAGATCCCCTGAAGAAATCGTCCTTCATATGCACTTCAATACAATCGATTCAGCACCATAGAAAGATATAGTGTATATTTAACAAAGACTAATTTCTTTTTTAAAACATAAAAATGTATGGTAGTGAAACATCATTTGATTGTCGACTTAAGAAATATTTTATATAATTACTAAATGTCCAAGGATGTACTGTTAACTGTAATGTTAAATTGTTATTTAATAAAAAATAAAAATCATAAAAAATAAAATCTTAAAAAATAAAAATCTTATTAAATTGAAGGACACATAAAAACAAATAGCAACTCTGCTCCAAATCACCTCAAAGACTTTCAGCATAAAGGAGAGACACAAACAATAATGCACAGCTGTTTATACACAAACACAAATAGTAATATCTTAGTCACTCTATGATCTACTTCATGAAAATGTCTAACAGGAACATAAAGAAAAACAATAAAAAAGTCCAGCAACATGTCTTGCTAAACTACCTTGAAAGTTAAAAATCAACACTAATTTGTATTGCATAAAAGCTAACTCTTAGAGGATATTAAAGAAGTACTCATGTATTTTTTATTTATTTATTTTGTTTACAGCTAGATAAAAAAAAACCCAGAAAATGCAGAGCTGGTGAAATCAAATGGTTGTAAAAAGAAACATTGTGACTAAATTAAGCTTTAAGAATTTGTGAAAATTTTAAACATTTTCTCAATATTCCACTAACAAGCAGAACACTTCCAAAATCACTCACAAGTCCCTAACATCTCCCTGATATCCTGAAAGGTAAATCCAAACTAAATCACTGCAAAATTAAATTGAAAATTCAATTTTTTCAAATAAATGTAACACCCAGTTTGTCGTTATATTTTGGGTTACAACCGCTCTATCATTTCCATTTAGAAGAACAAAATTAGATCAAATTCAAAAGTAGAATCTTAAGAACATTAGAACTTTCCAATAAAAAGTGGCAAGAACGTGTGAGATCACTAATAAATTTAAAATCGACACCATCCCTCTATTTTTAGAACATTTTGAGTCCCTTTTCCGGGTCATGGTGTTACTGCAGTCAACCCAGTGACTTTTGGGCAAAGACCATGTACACGCTGAAGAAGCTGTCAGCCTGTTTCAGGACAACACATTCATGCAGTCACACTGACATGCACATCTATATTGGCAATTCTAAATCCTCTATGGACTTATGAAGCATGTTTTTGGACTGCGAGAGAGTCAAAGGAGTAAACCCACGCATGTCCGAGGAGAACATGGAACTTCACACAGAAAGGATCCAGCCTGGAAATGAGATAACATGAGCCTTCTAACCATGAGGAGACAGCACCAACAACTGCATCACCATGCAGCCATAAAAATACTATATAATGTTTGAGAAAAAACTAAAAATAAAATAAAAAAAGTCCTCACTGCTTGTTTTAGAAACCCTCTCGCTGAGTCAAGATTTCCCAGTGAAGACCTATGGGGATAAGAGAGCACATTGCAGCGTTTTGACTGAAACACATGATCCTTCAATGTGATAAAATAGTGTAAGGCATTACCTGTTGATTTTTATATCATATTTTAATTAAACTCTCAGTAACTCTTTCAGAACAAAAGACTTCATCGAAATTGTCCAAAACAGCAGAGTCTTCAGACATGAACAGATACTAAAACTGAAAAAACAAAACCTGTCGGTCAGTCTCTTCACACAATTTTGTTCCCAGATTTC
>NC_050521.1:14375953-14378371 GCF_002922805.2 Oryzias melastigma
CCCAGTAACTCTTTCAGAACAAAAGACTTCATCGAAATCGTCCAAAACAGCAGAGTCTTCAGACATCAACAGATACTAAAACTGAAAAAACAAAACCTGCCGGTCAGTCTCTTCACACAATTTTGTTCCCAAATTTCAGGTCCACATTTCCTTTCAGACTTCAGACCCATACACTATTATTTTTGTATTTTTTATGAAAGTTTATCATCCTTTTTAAAACTAGGTCAATAGCTATCAACTATATTTATTCTAAATGTTTTTTTTTATCTGTTTTTACAGACAAAGTCAGTTTTGAGGGATTTTCTGGGTTGAAGTTTAAAAAAAAAAACTATTTTCTGAATGGACAATCTGTACCCAAATGTAGATGAACACATTAATGTGCTTTAAACATACCTCTAGAAAAAAATATATAAATAAAAAATAAATAATCCAACACTACAAGATAAAAGTCAAGAACATAACACAAGTAAATACAACCCCTTAATCCTTACAATATTGGTAGATTCTGTTTGGTACACATTTTTTTGCAATTACATGATGTTAACAGAAGACCTAAACTTACAAATATTATTCATTTCTAAAAGAAAGAACTAATCGTCTAAACTAACAGTAGTAGTCTTCTTTCTATTTTAAGCTCTATTTTAACAAATTAATTTCCATCAAACTCTTTGACAAGAAAAGAACCTCCACAACAGCGCATTTAGTGAACTTGGTGAAAGTTGAAGATACTTTAAATAAGATAGGAAAGTGTCTGTGCTGAAGCTGTAAGTGCTAGCAAAATAAAATAATTTTAGACAAAAGCTACTAAAAGACATTTTAATAAGTCACAAATTATTTAATCTTTTGGTGAACTTGTTGTAATAACCTATAGATTGCAGCCACAACAATTCTCAACGCATTTGTTATGGCCACACCACAAACACACACACACACTGGGTAATTCAGCTGATATCCACAATCATTGTTCAACATAAATTGAGTCACAAAGCCAAAAGTTTCAGATGCATTTGTGTGCAACGTCAAATATGAAAATTTTCTAACACCTCAAAGCAAACTTGTAGTTCCCACTTCATTAAAAAAAAGAACACAATCTGCTATGTGCTACTTGTCTGCAATACAGTCAAACTCAAATAGAATTTATGAACCACCACCAGATATTTAGTCTGAAAGCAAAGCAAATTATTTAAAACAGGCTAAAAATGACTTAGCAACATCAGGAGAAATTATTATGATTATTAGTGTGGACCAAGAAAAAATTCTTAGAATAACTTAGAAAAGGCATAGTGGTCTGTTTATTCCAAAATCCCACAAAAGCTCAGGTAAAACATGCAGATTCCTCACAGAAAAGACCCATCCAGGATTTGAATCAGGGCTTTCTTGCTCTGAGCTGACAATGTGAACCACAACAACACCATGCAGCTCTGCAATGGTTTCCTAAAATCCAACAAACTCAAATTCAGCACCAAGGACAGCACATTTCCCCCACTGTCTTCCATTTACAAATGCTGGGTGTTGATGGTTTAAAAAAAAGTACTTCAGATGTATTAATTGTGCTAATTACAACATTAGACCAGTTTCATCACAAGTTCTGTAAATATTTTTAATTTCAACAAATCACAGATCTAATAATTGTACAGCTTCAAAATTCAATTGATGCAAGTTATCCATCCAATTGGTGGGATATTTAACTAAGAAGCAAACAGCAAATTGTAAGTATGAATATAAGTGTGCACTTTATCTGGAGAAACAAATAAGCCATGTCTTCAGAGGGGGGGCAGGATGTGTGGACTGAGTTTCTCGGTTAGCCTGAGTGTCTGATATTCCTCAAAATTAGGAGGTATCTATTAAAGGAGAAGTCTGGGCATCTGTATTGAGGCTTCTGCCCTCATATCCCAGCTTTTGAGTGGAAACAATTGAACAAACAATGAACGGAAGAATGGATTTCTATCAAATACTGTGTGGTAACAAAAAAAAAAGAAAAAAGTACATTAAAAAGAAATATTAGTGCAGTTAAGTCAAAGTAAATTTTCTTTGTGTATGAAAAACCACAGAAATCTTGGTTACAAAATTTCCAGATTCAATAATTTGACCTTTCTTTGAAATAAGTATAAACAGCTTGATGGATATCTATGACTCTGTTGAATCCAATATTCCTTCAAAGTTGAAAAAAATATGAGATGTAAAGATTTAAAAAAGCTTTAAGTCCTGGTATTGAAAACTGATTTGTGCATGTATAGAAAATATTTAGCAATAAAAACAATGAATACTTAAGACAAGACACCAGCTGGGGTGATGAGTAAGTTCCTACCTGGGATGCATCAGTAGATTCGTCAAAAGCCTCCAGAAAGTCAGTAGGACTCTTCCTGAGAGTCTGGTCAGCAGGCAGCGTGTTGTCATTGTAAGAAGACACAAACTTAA
>NC_050521.1:14382020-14411621 GCF_002922805.2 Oryzias melastigma
GTAGATAACCTGGAAAAGTGAGCCACTTTCTCAAAATGCAAGTCAGTAGTTCAAAATGTTTAGTTCATGCTTCAAAGGGACGTTTTTTGTCAAAGAATGTGTCATTTTTTCAAAATAAGTTATGACTCCAGCCTCTTTGAACGATCAAGTCAATAGATTTTATCATGTTTTCATGAGACTGATTACTTTAGAAGCTCTTCCCAATGTCATGTAATGTGAAGACAGCATTACAGTATGTATGACATTTTAAAAACTAGAATTTAGCTTTTTTTTGTTTTTTAAAAAGACACTGAATGTTTGAATATGAACTTTACACTGAAAATACTGTAAAACAGACAGTTCTACAAATCAATCATTGACAACTAGATGGTCCTGTCTGCCTGGCCACTTCTCATTAACATCACAGCAAACATCAGCTCTATCAATGCACTGAGGAAAAAAATCTTCTTGAGAAATTAATCCACCCCCTACATGACTCTGCTGTGATGTCATCACCAGCTGCATTCATAGTCTCTAGCAGGTCATTTGGGTATGTGGACACTGGTCACATACAGTATCTTCCACCTCCAGGAAGTGAAAAACTCCTCAGATTCAGAAATAGAGAGTGGAGTCAACTAGGAAGGAGGAATATATTCCACAAGCATCCTGTTATGTTCAGCAAGTCCCTCCCTAGCTACAGCAGAGTGCTGGAAGCTGATATCAACCACTGATAATATTGGTTGCAACTAATAGTTCAAAAACTTTTTCATCAGTGCATAAGGAGGTTTTCCTTTTAAAAAAAAAAGTTTATGCAAACTTTCATAGAAACACAATAACAATTAAATTTAAAATTGACATACAAAATATTTGGCAACGTGTTTAACAAGTTTGTGTGCAAAAATACAATTGATGGAATGAAGATTATTAGTTGTACAAACAATGACTAATCAGACCAAACAAATGAATAATTATCAAAAGGAAGTCAAAGGTGATCATTTTGGTTGTGCACAAATGACTAAATGTTGTGGAGGTTTCACCAACCATTGTGAGAAGAACACTAAAAGGATGGAGAAAACTGTAATTACTTGATTCACTTCTCATGTTCCTTCCCTTCTTAATCTGCTGTCTGTCACTGATTATCAGAGTAAAAAGAGACATTTGTCTTTCCTCCAGCTGGTTGGTGAGACCCTGTTTTGGGTTTTGCCCTTCCATGAGAGCTTTTGTCTGTTAGTCCTGACTTTTATTTTAATTTATTTTTTCTGGATTTGAACTTCTGATTTTATTGGATTCAAGTTTAGATGCCCTCCCCAGTTGAGCGATGACCTCACCTGTTATCCTCCTATACTTGACCATCAGATAAAGTACCACCAACAACAACATATCTGAGTGAACACACCCTGAATCTTGTGGCTTGTTCCAGCCTTTAGCCTTATGGTGGGCACACTGTTTCTTGCAGTGTCTCTATTACCTCTACTGCTCTGGAGGATTCAGAGGTCTCCTCAGCTTCCCACTCGTTATTCTCTGAGCAAATAAAACTTCTTTCTTTTCCTGCATAGTCTATCATTCTGGGGTTCTACTGTAGTTATTACAGCTTTAAAGTAAATGAGTGAATGTATACATATTCTGAAACTTTTTCAAACAAACTTTTGTTTAGTATAAGTAATTTAGAAGAATTTAATTCCATTATCAAATAAATTAGATGTATTACTGATTAAATACAGAATATGGATCAAAGAGATGTATCTGTGCACTTGACCCTTGTATTGGTGTCCGGGTCTGTGGGAACCATTTTCAGTTTAAATCGATGAAAAAAAATGAAACACTTAATTAACTTTACAATCTGAAAATCATTGGCTTCGGCTCATTTTCTGTGAAGAACATAAATCAAAACAACTTTTCACTGACCATATACTGTACACCCACCCTATGCTTTTATGTTATATATATATAGTGTTTGGGTCCACTGGACCATAACAAAGGATGGAAAGAATAGGTCCTGTGTTCCTTCACTCTGTCTTCCTCATTTCTGGGTCTACTGTTCCCGTGCAAAGCTGCAACATTGTTGCACCCTACACGGTCTGTTCTTACTTTCTCGTCCATATTACCCTCTGTCTTGCGGGACCCAAACTTCTTTTGTATTTTTCTTTTTACTCATACCCTATCCCACCTGCAAATTAGGGATGCAACACTGTAAAGGCCTTAACAGTGTGGTAACTAATCTCAATTAATAAAGATGGCAAAAGATTTTCTGCTGAGAGGGTCCCTCAATTGATTTGGAAGAGAAGATGTAGAGGAAGAGGTTTCAAGATTTTGAAGATCGTATTTCTGGAAATTCAGAGTCTGACAGTGACTTTGAAGAAGAAGGTGAGCTTGAGCACCACTTCGAATCAAAACGAAGACGACCAGCCCATCAGCAGCCAGCTCCGAGATCAGTCTGTTATTGACCAGCTTCAGGACCAGAAGCCTTCCAGATATAAAGTGAACTAATATGGATGTCTGAAAATTGTGAAATGGAATGGTCTTCTTGCCCAAAAAATGAGCCACCCCGCAAAGCTACTATTTGTAACAAAGACATAACCAGGCCAACACGGCTGCCAGTTACTCATGTGCAGGACATCACGTCTTCATTTGAGATTCAATCCCTACGCTGGCCGCTGGTAATATTCTTTGACATGTTGGAGATCTCGGCGTACAACGCCTTTGTCATCTTGATGGCACTGAACACAGAGTGATACAGGGGAAGCTCTAGGTGAGACGCCTCTTTCTTGAGGAACTGGGAAAGGCCCTGGTGTGACCTCAAATCCTCAAAAGACAATGTGATCCACAAACACCAGATCCTGCAGCCATTGTGAGGAGAATTCAAGAGGAGAATGCTGGTGCGCCATCCACCCAACCTACAAAACCACCATCAGATGAACCTGAAGTAAGTGTGTGACACTATTGCAGTATGTCATGTCTGCTTACAGAGAGATATATTAGTAACATTTCCGATCTTTTCATTATTCTAGATTGCAGCCAGCAGTAACAAAACGAAGCGCTATGAAGTCCGTGGACCCAAGTTGGACAGGAAAACTCAATATATGTAGCAAATGTAGCAAATATATATGCAACACCCACTGTAAAACTCCACCCCTCACGTTCTGTATAGGGTTGTGTAAACAGAATTTAGTGGGGCTGATGTGATGAGACTGATCTTATTACTGTATAAGTTCAACTTGTGTTATGTAAACTTATATAAATGAGTTATATGTCTAATGGAGTTCAAATGAAGAAAATCAGTAGTTGTGAAACATCTTGCTTAATTTATAAATGTGTTTTTCCCCATCTCACTTCACTCTATTATAACTGATTTTCATATATATTTAACATTTTATTAAAAAATCGAGTTGCACATGAATCCATAAATATGTTCTATAAAAGGTAAAAGGCAAATATTAACCCTGATTGTTGTTCATATGGCTTGTAATTGGGATTAAGTAAATTTCTGTTGAGTATATTCACATAAATTGGTTTGATTGTGTTGTTCTGAAAACCTAAAACTGTAACTGGTCTACCAGGCCTATGAACACTGGTTAAGTAACAAATATACAAACACAAGACACGTCTTAAATCTGCAATTATGGGTAATCCCTCCTGGGAGGAGGTTCTAAAGTTACCTTAAGTCATGTGAAAATTTTCAGATTTAAAAAAGAAAGACAAAAAACAACTTGAAACTTGAATTATAGGTGACCTCCACCGCAAAAGGCTACAAATAAGTACGACACAAAAAACAATCTTAACTTCTTGCCTTAAACTTATGATAACAAACATTCCATCTTTTATGTATCTTATATTTTAGAAAGGACATTTTAAGATAGATGAATATTCATTAAGACCTTCACAGTTCAATCCAATTGCAAAGACAAGTGTTTTTTTTTAGATACAAGATAAAAATTGAATGAGAATGGAAAAAAGAAAAAAAAAACATGGTGTAAGGCAAATGGATTTGGGTTTGTTTACAAAAAAGCAATCTCTTTATATCAATACGTTACAAGTTTAACGAAAAAACAAATTAAAATGCTTAAGGTTTTTTGTGCTTTTTAAATTCTATTTGTGAACTGTCATGAAACAAAAAAGGTGGAAAGAAGGTCTGCTCAAGCAACCATGTGCAGTTTTTGCAGAGAGTAAATAATACCAAATTTGATAGACCAACGGAGTTAACAAAGACTTACAAGACTAAAAAAAAAAAGAAAAAAAAGTGGTGGCTGTTATTGTCAGCCAACAACATACTAGATGTTTAAAAAAAAAAAGTTCCTACCTGGGATGCATCAGTAGATTCATCAAAAGCCTCCAGAAAGTCAGTAGGACTCTTCCTGAGAGTCTGGTCAGCAGGCAGCGTGTTGTCATTGTAAGAAGACACAAACTTAAAGTCACTGGTTCGAGATCCTGTTGTCAGGTAGGCGTCATAATTGTAAGCGCTGCGTAAAGTTCCTGTGCCGTCAACATCTGCGTAATTAGGAGGCAGATAACCGCTGGGGATGGCAACTGCTCCATCAAACAAGAGTCGGGGCTTTCTCCTGCGACAAAACCTCACACCCAAGATGATGATGATGAAGGTCAGGAAGAAGGTGGACACACAAACCAGAGCGATGATCAGATAGGAAGTCAGTTTGGAGTTCTTCTCCTCGTAAGAAATCTCCTTGAGTTCTGGCACCTCAGCCAAGTTATCGGAGATGAGTAAATACATGGCACAGGTGGCAGACAGAGAGGGCTGTCCGTTATCTTTGACTGCCACAATCAGGTTCTGTTTCATGCTGTCAGATTGGGAAATGTCCCGCTGCGTCCTGATCTCTCCACTGTGCAGACCGATGGTGAAAAGTCCCGGATCAGTGGATTTGACTATATGATAGGACAGCCAGGCGTTCTGTCCAGAGTCGGCGTCCACCGCGATCACTTTGGACACCAGAGAGCCTCCGTGTGCAGCTTTGGGGACCAGCTCGGTCATGAAGGAGCTGCCCTCCGGGGCGGGGTACAGAATCTGAGGAGAGTTGTCGTTCACATCCCAGATCAACACACTCACGCTCACGTTGCTGCTGAGCGGAGGAGAACCGTTGTCTCTGGCCATCACCTGCACTTGAAAACTCCTCAACTGTTCATAATCAAACGACCTGACAGCGTGGATCAGCCCCGTGTCTCCGTTCACAGACACATAGGAGGACACCGGGGCTCCGTTCACCTCAGCAGCTAACAGAGAATAAATCACTGTACCGTTTTGTCTCCAGTCGGGGTCTCGAGCGCTCACCCGACATAAAGTGGAGCCAGCTTGGTTGTTTTCGCTCACATATGCGCTGTACGACTGTTCCTCAAACACAGGTGGGTTGTCGTTGATGTCAGCTACAGATAAGTGAACACTTTTAGACGAGGACAGAGGTGGAGAGCCCTCGTCAGTGGCAAAGATGCTAATGTTGTAATCAGACACGAGTTCACGGTCCAGCTGTCCTGTGCTCACCACAGAATAATAGTTTTTGATGGAAGGAACCAACTTAAAAGGAGCGTTGCCTTGAATGGAGCAGCGGACCTGTCCGTTCTTGTCAGAGTCTCTGTCCTGCACGTTAATGATGCCCACCTCTGTACCAGGAGGGGCGTTCTCTGGGATGGAGCTGGACAGAGATTTCAAATAAATCACTGGTGGGTTGTCATTTACATCAGTAACTTCTATTAGAACTTTAGCATAAGAAGTTAGTCCTAAACCATCTTTAGCTTCCAATCTTATTTCAAATGATGTCATTTCTTCATAGTCAATTAATCCATTTAATCTGATTTCTCCAGTTTTCTGGTCAATAGAAAACACATGTACATCATCTTCAGTCACGTGTCCAAACTGATACGTCACATCTGCGTTCACTCCTTCATCTGCATCAGTCGCAGTAACTGTGATCACTAAAGTATCTGGAGGAGAGTTTTCAGGAAGAGTGGCTTTATAAACCTCTTGACTAAAAACTGGGGCGTTATCATTTGCATCCAGTACAGTAACGTGAATAATTACTGTACCTGATCTCTGCGGAGATCCACCATCCACAGCTGTCAGGACTACATTCATTTCATCTTGTTTTTCTCTGTCCAGCTTATTCTCCAACACCAGTTCTACTTTGTTGTTTTCAACTGAAAGAATAAAATTGTCATTTTTCTGCAGCGTGTATCTCTGAACTGCATTTTGTCCGATATCTGCGTCATGGGCCTCCTGGATCGAAAAGCGATTTCCTTTTTCTGCTGATTCTCTAATTTCCATTTCAATTACATTTTCTCTGAATTTCGGTGAATTATCATTAACATCTTGAACATGGAGACTAACACGGTGAAGCTCTAACGGGCTTTCTAAAACCAGATCAACATTCACGACGCACGACGGCTTCTTTCCACAAAGGCTTTCTCTGTCAATTCTCTCCGATGTGATTAAATCTCCGGTGTTCATGTTGATGTCACAGAAGCGTCTCCGAGCCCCCTCAAAATCCAGACGGGCCTTTCTGGAGGATAAAATCTTCGGATTAATCCCGAGATCCTTGGCGACATTTCCGATGACATATTCTCGTTTCATCTCCTCTGGAAAAGAAAAGCTCAGATCTCCATGAACGAAGCGCAAAGCCGCGACGAGGGAACAAAAGCGGAGGAGCAGAGCGAACGATGGAAGACCTTTAGATTCCATTTTTTTCGAACACTGTATTAAAAAACGGATGTTAATTCAACGCCACAAAAATGCGACAATTTCCAAGACAGCAGTCTTTTAAGAAAGACAATGTTCACGGTCCTCGTTCATAAATGCGGAGCTTGCATTCTGGGCTGTGGCTGCCGCGACTGTGGGTGGATAGGCTACCTATTATTTTTCTGTCAGTCAACAGCGACACCCTGAGTTAGTTTCCTATCAACAAATTGTCCAAATAAAGTATCAAACCGCAAAATAAAGTTTTTAAACATTTTCCTTCTTCCCGTAAAATGTTTTGTTTATTTATGAAATCGCACTACTGCCTTACGTTTGTTCTAACTACCTGACACCAAAGGAAACACAAATAACAGATGAGCTTTATTTTAAACGGCAGGAGAGAAAGTGAGGTCAGGATGACATTGAATGACTGCGGCCACTTCATGCCGCCGTTTAGCGCACAGTGACCACAAGCTCATATGCGTTAATAAACTCATAGCCAGAAAGAAACGGACAAAGAATTGATGTTATCTTACTTCTTGAGTTTTCTCACTGAAGGATAATAAACAGAAACATTCAATTAAAAGGTCCTTCACGCACAATCAAACCAGGTGAAACGCAGTTATGCAGAACCTGACGCAAAATTTGTTAAATCCACGCAGCCCAGTGAATACAAAGAAAATATATGACCCGAAAATTTGCATTCATTTGCTCTCATTTTTCAAATTAACATTCCCCATGCGTTATGCATTTCATGCTTTCCATAGCCGAGCGCACATTCAAACAAACGCAAAAAACAATATTTTACGGCAAATGACCGACAGTTCGGCATTTTGACAAACTCGCACAGAAAGACATCACCACAAGTTGGAATAGTTTTCTCTATGTCTGTTTCTGTTGGGCTTTCATTTACATAATAAAGCAGGAATTAATAAATCAATGCGATATAAAAAAAATGGTTTCCAGCTATTGAACTAAGAGGCTGCGGGCAAAAAAAATAAATCGGTAATGCCACAATGAAAATAAACAATAATATTTTCATGTTGTAGTTAATATTATCGTTCTGCAGCTTATTATAAACATTATTATTATAACATAATTTCTTTCTGATATTGCGTCACTGGCATCTTAGTCTTCCGAAGCTGCGATACAGATAAGGCGCTTTGAACAACCTGCCCTCCCCCTTTCGCAAAGATGCGAAGTACAGAAAATAAAACCTATTTTTTCCCGTGGGCTGTACAAGAAAGAGGAAAATATTAAATGTGCATGGTTTACCTAACTTTGGTAACTGTATGAAACATTTTGTCTGCCCATACATTGTCAGATTTAGGTAGATGTCATGTTATTTTCTAAATTTACGCGCAGTTAATAAAAGTAAATAAATAAACGAACAAATAAGGATTCTGGTCAGTTAAATAAACAAAAATGTAAAAGAGCACTCTACTTCAGAGCATAGTACCAAAAGATAAAAATAAAATACAAAAAAATAACGTGGAATACGGTCAGAGCTCAAAAGCTTTTGCTTTTCATTCGTCTGAGTGTTGTTGGTTTTAATTGGACTCCCCGTCTCCAACTGTAAATGGGCTCAATCTAACTGAGCAGAGCAATTAACACTTTTTTTAATTTGAGAGCCATTGAAATCTGGTCAACTTTGGCTTTACACAAAGGTTCAATAGTTAAACGCACGTCTGCGCAAAAAACGGAGAAAAAAATACAAAAAAAAACGGTGGCAACTCGCAGATGCAACTTTGGTAGAGATCTTATAAGGGTCATTAAGAGACATTCAAATGGCAAACTTCCTCGTATTGTAGCCAGCACAACTAATTCAACACCAATGATAGTTCTGCACACATAGACCGCCAACTACAAGCGGTTCCGGGTTCATTGTCTTGTGATTGTCTTGTGCTGCCTTCCTATCTTTTTTTTCTGCAGCTGTTTTACTGGTTTTCTGTCAGTTCAACGCAGGTGGAATCACATAGGCAGAAATTACTGACGCATCTGTTACCAATCGTCTGACACTGAATGAAAGATCAACAATTTCGGATAAAAAGGACGGCATACAAAGAAAAATAACTATAATTTTTCCCCTGCCTTCTTTCTTCAGCAACATTCAATGTTTATAAATCTACGCAGAAAACAGTGAAAACAGCCAACAATTCAAATGCAACATTTCCTCAGGGTTTGTCCGGAAGACAACGTGTGTAACCCTTACGAAAAAAATTTTTAAGTCACCGATTGGAATTCCTGCTATCACTTAAGCGCAACGGTTGTGCGCATTGCGTAAAGTTGCTGTGCCACAAACATCTGTATAATTAGGAGGCAGTTAACCACTGGGACATTATAAATGAAATATATTAAACATATCTGCGTAAACGTAACATGAAATATCGCTGATGGACCAAAAAAAGATCAAGGTCATAACGCAGATCTCATTCATTTAAACAAAAAGAAAAAATCTAAAATTAATATGTGGCCCTCTGGAACGCTTAGCAAAAATATATTCAGAAAAAAAAATCCCCAAGGAACAATTTCAGCTGGGGTGATAACAAAAAAGAAGATCCTACCTGGGATGGACTTGAGGAATCATCAAAATCCTCCAGAAAGTCAGTAGGACTCTTCCTGAGAGTCTGGTCAGCAGGCAGCGTGTTGTCATTGTAAGAAGACACAAACTTAAAGTCACTGGTTCGAGATCCTGTTGTCAGGTAGGCGTCATAATTGTAAGCGCTGCGTAAAGTTCCTGTGCCGTCAACATCTGCGTAATTAGGAGGCAGATAACCGCTGGGGATGGCAACTGCTCCATCAAACAAGAGTCGGGGCTTTCTCCTGCGACAAAACCTCACTCCCAAGATGATGATGACGAAGGTCAGAAAGAAGGTGGACACACAAACCAGAGCGATGATCAGATAGGAAGTCAGTTTGGAGTTCTTCTCCTCGTAAGAAATCTCCTTGAGTTCTGGCACCTCAGCCAAGTTATCGGAGATGAGTAAATACAT
The DNA here is from genome assembly GCF_002922805.2 of Oryzias melastigma. NCBI lineage: Eukaryota > Metazoa > Chordata > Actinopteri > Beloniformes > Adrianichthyidae > Oryzias > Oryzias melastigma. The sequence continues at coordinate 14,391,669 of NC_050521.1, forward strand.
GGCACAGGTGGCAGACAGAGAGGGCTGTCCGTTATCTTTGACTGCCACAATCAGGTTCTGTTTCATGCTGTCAGATTGGGAAATGTCCCGCTGCGTCCTGATCTCTCCACTGTGCAGACCGATGGTGAAAAGTCCCGGATCAGTGGATTTGACTATATGATAGGACAGCCAGGCGTTCTGTCCAGAGTCGGCGTCCACCGCGATCACTTTGGACACCAGAGAGCCTCCGTGTGCAGCTTTGGGGACCAGCTCGGTCATGAAGGAGCTGCCCTCCGGGGCGGGGTACAGAATCTGAGGAGAGTTGTCGTTCACATCCCAGATGAACACACTCACGCTCACGTTGCTGCTGAGCGGAGGAGAACCGTTGTCTCTGGCCATCACCTGCACTTGAAAACTCCTCAACTGTTCATAATCAAACGACCTGACAGCGTGGATCAGCCCCGTGTCTCCGTTCACAGACACATAGGAGGACACCGGGGCTCCGTTCACCTCAGCAGCTAACAGAGAATAAATCACTGTACCGTTTTGTCTCCAGTCAGGGTCTCGAGCGCTCACCCGACATAAAGTGGAGCCAGCTTGGTTGTTTTCGGTCACATATGCGCTGTACGACTGTTCCTCAAACACAGGTGGGTTGTCGTTGATGTCAGCTACAGATAAGTGAACACTTTTAGACGAGGACAGAGGTGGAGAGCCCTCGTCAGTGGCAAAGATGCTAATGTTGTAATCAGACACTAGTTCACGGTCCAGCTGTCCTGTGCTCACCACAGAATAATAGTTTTTGATGGAAGGAACCAACTTAAAAGGAGCGTTGCCTTGAATGGAGCAGCGGACCTGTCCGTTCTTGTCAGAGTCTCTGTCCTGCACGTTAATGATGCCCACCTCTGTACCAGGAGGGGCGTTCTCTGGGATGGAGCTGGACAGAGACTTCAAATAAATCACTGGTGGGTTGTCATTTACATCAGTAACTTCTATCAGAACTTTAGCATAAGAAGTTAGTCCTAAACCATCCTTAGCATGCAGTTTTATTTCGAATGATGTCATTTCTTCAAAGTCAATTATTCCATTTAATCTAATTTCTCCAGTTTTCTGGTCAATAGAAAACACATGTACATCATCTTCAGTCACGTGTCCGAACTGATACGTCACATCTGCGTTCACTCCTTCATCTGCATCAGTCGCAGTAACTGTGATCACTAAAGTATCTGGAGGAGAGTTTTCAGGAAGAGTGGCTTTATAAACCTCTTGACTAAAAACTGGGGCGTTATCATTTGCATCCAGTACAGTAACGTGAATGATTACTGTACCTGATCTCTGCGGAGATCCACCATCCACAGCTGTCAGGACCACATTCATTTCATCTCGTTTTTCTCTATCCAGCTTATTCTCCAACACCAGTTCTACTTTGTTGTTTTCGACTGAAAGAATAAAATTGTCATTTTTCTGCAGCGTGTATCTCTGAACTGCATTCTGACCGATATCTGCGTCATGGGCCTCCTCGATTGAAAAGCGATTTCCTTTTTCTGCCATTTCATTAAGTTCCATTTCAATCACATATTCTCTGAATTTCGGTGAATTATCATTAACATCCTGAATATGGAGACTAACCCGGTGAAGCTCTAACGGGGTTTCTAAAACCAGATCAACATTCACGACGCACGACGGCTTCTTTCCACAAAGGCTTTCTCTGTCAATTCTCTCCGATGTGATTAAATCTCCGGTGTTCATGTTGATGTCACAGAAGCGTCTCCGAGCCCCCTCAAAATCCAGACGGGCCTTTCTGGAGGATAAAATCTTCGGATTAATCCCGAGATCCTTGGCGACATTTCCGATGACAGATTCTCGTTTCATCTCCTCTGGAAAAGAAAAGCTCAGATCTCCATGAACGACGCGCAAAGCCGCGACGAGGGAACAAAAGCGGAAAATTCTAGAGATTCCGGGAGATCTTTTTTCTTTCATCCTCAAAAATGATGACCTTTAATCCTTGTTCAAGTTGCGATTTTGGACAGAATTACCCAAAACCGAGAAGGAAAATCGCCGCTGCAACAACCAGCCTTTGTTTAGTGACTGTTTTTTATAAGTGATTAAATATGCAGGCAGAGCTTTAGATGTGGGTGGAGATGTCTGCAATATTGTCCAAGAGCGACACACAGAGTCTCTTTCCTTCACTTACAGTCGAAACACATCAGTTAAAACATTCAGAGTCAATTTTACCAGTTTTACACATTTTTTAAAATATAATGTATTTTTTTTTAATAGATATACAACAATGGTATGGAATTAGCATTGATTGCGTATATTTTGATCGTTGTGTTAAAATCCAGAATGTTTTTCGGAGCTTTCAGAACCATGGACAGCGAATGCCCACATTGACCAGTCATCACGTAAAAATCTAATCTCCGTTCACAGCCCCACGATGTTCTACAGGAATAAATGCCATACAGAACTGATAAGATAAAATTCATTTTTTAAAAAGGACCTTCAAAGCTCAATTGACATTAGAGACAGTATTAAGGTCTAAGTTTAGCAAAATAAGAAAATCGTTCACACATTATCTAAATCAGTTTCTCGATTTTTTAAATGTACAGTATTTGTTTAATTTATTTGTTCTTTATTTTTAAGTTTTTATTTATCTGTGTGTTTGCTTGTTTGTTCGTTCATTTATTTATTTATTTTTAAGCAGTAACATAAGAATTTACAGTTGCTTTCTGGTTGTTAATCAGCAGCCGACTTTAAAGCAGGCGATCACCCGGTGCACCAAAACTCTTGGGAGCTTAACTAAAAGTGTCTACAATAAATTTCACACCCCATATCACTGAACTGGTATAAGACTGATCATGGTCCTCCTCCGCCCTTCTGCAGCAATGACATATTCCAGTCAATAGCAAGTCGAGACACTTGCAAGTTAGCAAGCAGAGGCAGTATTTTCAGATTCGGTGATGTCTTAGATCAATACAGTGGTGCATGTATTTATTCTGACTTTCTGAGCAAATTTTACCTTAGGGGATGGACATAATGTTGGTGGGTTCAGGATAGGTTCAAGAGCTTGATCAATATTAAAATATAATGTACAGATATAATTTGTGTAATGTTAAATGCATATTAAAAATATGATTGAGTTTTAAGGGATTTTGTTAAATCATTGTATTAGCAAGTTCTGTTAAATAAAAAAAATGATCAGGTACAGACAGGTCTCTTAAAATAAAATCATACTTTAATGGAGACATATTACAAAGTACAGAGTTGCTCTTTGAAAGTGTTGCAGAACAGACTAATATATATATATATATATATATATATATATGTATATATATATTTGCTTGTTCGTTTTTTTTACTTTGAGTTAACAAAGATTGACATTGTGATCCCTCCTTATGAATTTTCTGTATCCATGTGCAGAGCCACGACCACTGCAGCAAACATTACACTTCTGATAAGCCAATTGGAATCACACCCTGCATCTGCAGCAGGGTTCGAACACATTGATTACTGATCCACACAGTGGGACGTCCTAAGGGGCGTAGCGAGCCACTTGAGAGAACAAAAAGGAGAAACTTGTATCACTCGGGTCCCCTCCATGTCTCTTCTTAAGAGAGACATTGGTTTAGTTCAGCGCGCTGAAGGTAAACTAATTATCTGTATGATATAAATTGTTGAATATGGAAGTTTATTTAATTATGTTAAGTTATGTTTTTGTTATTTCTTCATTTTTTTTTAATCTCAATCTTCTCCCTAATAAAAGACAGAGGTGTAACAAAAGCAAACATGGACCAGTGGATGAGTTTTAAGATTCTGATACATGCAGTTCTCAAAACATTTTTCAAAAATGCCATTTCATTTACTTGAAATAATTCTTAACTCTTAAAAAATATGTCTGCAACATTCTCAAGAGAAGCACAGATTTAAAATACAATAAACAGTGTCATGTTAAACTTTACTTCTAGTCAGAATGAAATTTAGCATGCCTGCAGAAAGCTATGATTGAACATTGTTGCTCTGTTTTTATAAATGTACACAAGTAGCAATAAATCCATTTTATTTGTACAACATAAATAACATACTGTATGTAAACACTCAGTACATCCTCGGTTACTTTTTATGGACTAGTGTGACTGACAGCACACATTAAAACATTTAAGGAAAATAAAATTGAGCATGCTTTCCTTTTTTCTTTTTTTAATCATTTGGGCTGTGTGGTTCTCCGCTGCTGTGGGACGTTTTCAGAGCGTGCCTCTTTTCGGATGACATTGTAAGAATTTATGAGTTAAGTCGGCCTTAAACAAGATGCAGAACACATGAAGAGGACCCCATACTTCAATAATGTTACAACCCTTTTCGTCTTGGGGATCAAAGAGCATAGCATAAAAGTTATACAAAAAGATAAATTTATTTACAAGAAAAAAAAACAATTGTGAAGCATAAGTTTTCATATGGAACCAAGGCCAAAATAATAAACAAAACCCCAACTGAAATCCAGGAAGCTTTCCTGCAAAAGAAAAGGGAAAAGAATGACAAACACCAACCTCCCTGCACTAACATAAACAGAGGAAAATATATACTAAAGTAAATGGCAGGTCACCCCTACTGCTTCACCTAACATAACTAACACCAAAAAACTAAAGAACAGAGTGACCAAAACACAACATCCTACGAAAACTACAAAGTGCAACAAAACAGTTGGAGAAGCACACCGAGCTGCAGTGGAGACTGGTTGCAGCTCAGCTCCCTTCTTGAGCTGGAGGTCCACATGCTTTTAAAGGCTCCCTCCATCAGCTTGAATCAATGGGAGCAACACTCTTCCAGAACCACACCTGAAACAAACCAACAAAAACTGACACACAAAGATCCACAAATACAGAGAAATCCAACTCTGACAGAAACAAAACACACAAAACACAGAAACACAGAACAGAAAAAAAACAAGTACGGCTACAGCCATAACAAATATTAAAATGATTTCTAATTATAATTATTGATGCAAGAAACTTTCATGGGTTCATATAATCCAACCCCAAATTGACTGCTTTATCTCATTCCATATATACTTTAATGGCCATCATCCTTTTGGGCAAAAGAGCATTTTTTTTCAGTTGGTGAGTATGACAATCTGCAAGTTCAAAAAGTTTTTCTTTTTTTTTTTTTTTTTTACATGTGGAAGATGTATTCGCTCTAAGTGATAGCAATGTTTTCCCAACTTGTAAGAAACTTTGTCTGAGTATTTAAAGATGACAATGAATTTTAGTTTTGATGATAGTCTACAATTTCCCAGTTTCTCTCCTTTTCAGTGCTTTATTCAGTCACCTGTCCAACTGATCATTAACTCAAGTTTCTAACCAGTCAATCAATGCACTTAGGCATTTAGACGTGGCCAAGATGATCTGCTGCAGATCAAGCCAAGTGTAGAAGGGGAAAGAAAGATGACTTAAAGGATTCTTAATGTGGCATGGTTGTTGGTACCAGGCAAGCTGGTCAGAGTATTTAAAAAACTGTAGATCTACCTGGATTTTTACTCATAACCATCTCTTGGGTTTACAGAGAAATGTCAGTAAAAGAGAAAATATCTAGTGAGCGGCAATTCTTGAATGGCTTGACTGATTCGAGCTGATAGAAAGGAAACAGTAACTCAATAAACCACTGGTTACAATTGAGGTACAGTATGCAGACGAGCTTATCTGATTGCATAACATGTCAAGCCTTGGGGCAGATGGGCTACAGCATCAGAAGAATACACCAAGTGCCACTCCTGTTAGCTAAGAACAGGAAGCTGAGGCTGCAATTCAGCAATTTTGAACAATAGAAAATTGTAAAAGCGTTGTGTGGTCTGATGGGCCTCCAGTTCTGCTGCAACATTCAGATGGTAGGGTCAGAATTTGGGGTCAACAACATGAAAACATGGATCCATCATGCCTTCTATCAACGGTCCAGGCTGCTGCTGGTAGTGTTATGGTGTAGGGACATTTTTTTTGCCACACTTTGGGCCACTTAGTATTACTTCAGCACTTTTTTAATTGTATTGAATATCAATAATATCCATCAATTGCATATTTCTAATCAATTTCTGATGACATTGCAAGGTATGAAAGCAAACCTTGACAATTCTCCAAACGTTTTTCATTTTACTGTGTTCATTGTTTTCTTTTTTTTTTTTTTTTAGATAGGGTGGCACCACCTTAGAGATGCTCAGAAGTCTTTTAATCTGAGTCCAAGTCACATTGCTCGCCATCAGACTTTTAGCTAAAATGCATGCTTTATAGTTCCAAATTGTCATTACCCTATAGTTTAACAGCTTGTGAGGACACAATAATAAGCTCTTGGTGTTACTGCACTCACACAATAAAAGCATTATAAACAGACCTTTTAGAGATCTTTTTTTAACTAGTCTTAGCATTTTTTTCTGTAATTATTCAGTGCATTACTTTTAAAATTTGTAATAATGATACTTTATTGAAGATGTTGGTTATGAAGTATATTGCTATGAAGCCTTGTGTTGAAATGCAGTTTTCTGTGAGATCAGGTTGATTCACCGGTTTCTATGAAAGTATATATTGTTCTAACATATTACAGTCTACATGACCACAGTGAGACTTAAGGACTGGGCAAACGATATACAAGAAAAAAAAAAGAAGAAAAGGAAAAGGTGGTCAAAACCCTGCATTTTTAATAATACACATCTTTCATGTTTCAATGTAAAAAGAAAGTCTAAAAAAGTGAATATTTTTTCACTTTAAAAACTGTTTCCCTGTCAAAACATAAAACGTAAACTTTTGCTTCATAAAACAAAGCAAACTGCTTGAAATCTGCCAAAAATAAACTTATAAATGTACCCTCAAAATGTTTTGCTGGCAAGTTGAAATGTGTTTGAATTGTGCTGTAAAATTTGAACCAGGAGAGGGCGCCTTCCAAACAGCAGTACAGACAAAGCAAATGCAGGCAGCAGAGAGAGAGAAAAAAATAGAGGTAGAGCCCTGTTATGCATCAGTTCACCAGAGATGTGAGGATTTCAAGATCATTCTGAAATTGTCAATCTATGTTAAATAAAATAAAAAAATCTGTGTGGTATTAGCAGACTTACCTTTGTCCTTATGCTGTTGTAATTTTAAAGATGTATCTAAATGTTATTGTTTTAAGTGTTGAGGAACAGGGTAAAATTATTGCATGAAGAGAATTCTTACTGGTAGAATGTATATATATATGTATATATATTTTAGCATAATAAACTGATATTAGCTGCACAGTTATACAGATGCAAATACTCTGTTGTGGTTTAGTTTGTGGTTATGGTGATTATCACCATACAAAGGTAACCACATTTAATTGTGCATGGAATTTCCTTGTGCATTTAGCATGTCATAATGATATACTATTCTGTTCTATTCTATTCTATTCTATTCTATTCTATTCTATTCTATTCTATTCTATTCTATTCTATTCTAAATATATGCAACAGCTAGTGTTTGAGATGTACTGTTTAACTATCATCGCCATAGTCAAATGAAGGGATGGATGATTGATGACATGACACAAGAAACATTGTCATTCCATTTTTATTTATATATTTTTATTTTTTATTTTTTTTGTTAAAACAACATAAATCAAAACAAGAAATTCTATCGATGCCATATACTTTAAGAAATTACCAACTCTGTTTGTTACTGAGTTAAATATTTAGGTCAACACTAATGTAAAGTAACTGCTTCTTCTCCTAGACTGTTGAATATGAGTGCTTAAATGACAATTGTGTTTATATTTATTTATGTATTTTATTTTTTATTGCTGTGTGCATGTTTTTAAATGTCATCTTGCTGTTATTAGTGACACAAAATCATGTTTAAATTGTCCTGCTTTTCAATAAAAAAATGCAAGCATCTTTAGGGTTGTTTTGGAGTAAAGATTATTATGTGTTACCTTTCTCTCTTTTTAACTTCAAATGAAATTTACCTATGTGTTTATAAAGAATCCAGTTATCTAAGTAAGGCTTTGACTCATAGCCTCACTCATTAAAAAGAAAAAAAAAGAAAAAGGTTTGTATAGGTTTAAAACAATATGTATTCACGGCCAAAATAAGATAAATAACGGTCATAAATCTGAGTCATTACCTGATAGATTTAATTTCTCAAGCGTTGTTTATTCACACAGTGACTTAGGTGAAGTACTCCAGGGTCAATAATTCTTTGCACTTTAATTTTACTGTCGTCAGTCAGATGCCTCTATTTTGCCTCCGTCAGTAGAATCTTGATTTGCTAAGTCATTGCAGCTGACTGCATAATCACTCAACAGAAGCGCTCAGAAGACCATGTTTTATACGTAGACTGAGGTATTAATACAACATCAAACATATATGTATTAGGATAAAAAAAAGGTAATTTTATTTTAAATTGGTTATGTTTACCCCCTGTTAGATTAATTCTAAACTGCTTTAAGATGATTGAGTATTTTTCTTTAAAGAGTAATTTCAAATATAAAGTAGAAAGTCTAAGCATTGTCATAAATGCCTCTCCTATTTATGCATACAAAGTAAAAGTGAGCTTTTTTACTCTGTCACCATCTTTATTGAAATGCACAGAACTTAATGACTCAGCAATTGTGAAGGTCTCTAAAAACAGTTTGGGAATATGTAAATAAAATACAGGCGCATTAACTCAGTTCTTTTAAAGAGAAAGATGTTCTGCATTTTTAGAATCAACTGTGCCGGCCACAAGAGTTGGAAGGTCACAAAAGCTATACCAAAGTAATCTATGGCTAATCTGGGCCATCTGTCCACAAGCAAAGCTTGGTTGAAACTAGGTCGTGGAACTGGACACAGATCTATGTCACACAGGCAAATTTACAATGAACGGCTCAAATGAAAATGAAAAAAAAAAAAAAAAATTAATGTCTTGCAATAAACTAATCATAGTCTGGAAGTGAACCAATAGAACCACAATTGGTTGATCAAGACAGCCGTGCACAAAGAAATAAACTTAAACTAATGAATGTACAGACCATTGTTTACGTGTTGGTAGTCTTCTCATTTTAGGTCCCATAAAGAGATGTATACTTAAAAAACAAATACATCATGTTTATAAAATGAAATGCACTAAGTAATGTTTTTTTTTTTTTTTTCCATTCTGTTGGGACTTTGAATTACCTTACATTTGAATTATGGCCGTGGGGCAGTGGTAGGGCGGTCGTCTCCTGATCGGAAGATTGCAGGTTTGATTCCTCCCTTGCCCGTCGAAGTGTCCTTGGGCAGGACACTAAACCCCAAAATTTCCTCTGGTGGAAGGTTGGTGCCAGTGTTCAGCAGCAGAGTGAGTGTGTGAATGGGTGAATGGTTCTGTGACTGTAAAGCGCTGTGGGCCTTCGAGGAAGGTAGAAAAGTGCTATGTAAGTATATACCGTGTACCTTGTGGTTGAATCGTGTTATACTTAATTGTGTCTTGCAAACAAACCCATAGTCTCTCACCTCAAATAACCCAGTTAGGATCACTACATTTTTCCTTTTTTGACATTTATTTATTAATTTACCCCTTTTTACATGGGAAGAATACTACTTCACTGAACAATATTGTTTGTCTTCCTTTAGAGTTTAAATTATGTGGATGCACCATTGGCCTGTCCAGTCAGAGGATTGCTGTTTGGTTTGCAGAGCTCTGTTTGCTCTGACAGTGTATTTCCATATTCATTAGGCACAGATCTGCTGTTGTGCTCCCCAAACACTGCAGGGTGCAATTCCCAAACAGTGATCAAACTACCTTGTTTGTGTAGCTAAAATAAAGCAAAATTCTAAAAGACCTGTGCACATGCATTTTGAATCTGTATCAGATGTGCAATAAAGCATGAATGTGCAAGATTTTTTTTTCTATTTTTACCAGTAACACTTCAGCGAGAAGTGAATTTCAATGTTTGAGGATATATAAATGGCCAAATTAACAGTCCATCTAGCACATGCTTAGTCTACACATTTAAAATTACTATCATTTCGAATTATCCTTTTGTAAAATATGCATTACATATGTATTGAAAGTATTCTCTAGACATCATCTTGAGTGGGTAAAAGACGGTCTCTTTGTTTTGTTAAGAAGTCTTACCTGAATCCTGAAGGTCAATGGCAGCTTATTTTCAAAGAAAGCCAAAACCAGAAAATATACTTTTTTTTCCTTACTGTTTGTTTGTTGTCCTTATACATGAAAAAATATATTAACTCTAAAAATGTAATTTTGCTTATTAAAATCCTGCTTTTCTCCCATCAAGACTGAATAAAAAGAATCTGTAATGATGATTAAAAAAATAAAAATATTTACAATGCTTCATTTTATACACAGTAGATCAACTAATACAATTATGTTACTTTATTTTCTAAAAGACATGTCTACTATGATGAAAAAAATATAATCCACTTAGCCTGGCTATTGCATTATCGTGTGTCTGGAAGCTTCCGCATGGGACCATTTGGAGCACCTGTGACCAGGCTTTCACTGTGGAGAGACTGGGCTTTGCAGATTACTTGGTTGCCTTTTATCTCTGCAGAGACTGATCCTTTCTGACTGCTTGTTAGCCCAGAGAAAGGCGGGGGATGCGAACATGTATGATAGGGGAGAGCAGCCTGCAGTCAGTTTGTCAGCCCCTCCCTCTCAGATGATGTGCACTCTTTGTGTCCCTCTAGATTTGCACCTTTTTTTTCTTCATTTAAATCTGTTTAGGCTTTAATTTTGCACTTTAAATAATAAAACATTGTAATATTACTTTAAAAATTGATAAAAAATCTAAATAAAGCTGTTTTAGCCAGATTTGTTTTCACAAAGACAACCTGAAGGTCAGCACATACACACCATTGAGAGAATAAATTCACATGAATATTTTAAGAAAGAAAACTTTATTGGTGATTTATAAACCAAACACTTTACCACTGTTTCCATTTAGGCAACATAAAAAGTCAGAAATAAATGAAATCTGCTACTTCACTGTCACAGCTGATGAGAGTGTGTACAAAAAAGGTTTTTACAACAGATCTCTGCTGATCCATAGAACAGCACATTGCCACCATATTTCACCACCATACATTGGGAAAGAAAGACAGAATGAACACTCACTAAACACAAGCATACACTAACATATACCCTTTTTTGTTTCTTTTTTTTTCTTTTTTTTTACTTTAGTTTTACACAGGATTTTTTTTCTTTTGTTTTGCTTTTTATAAGAGTAAAAGGGAAGTGATAGCTCTTGATAGGATCATACATATTTCAGTTACAATAATACAATGTTAGTTAGATCAGAGACAAAGTGTGATTCCTTTTTCTTTCTTTTTTTTTCCTTTTCGCTTTGCTCATTCTCAAAACAGTTGTTGGTAAGAGAAAAATAAACTTGCATTGAAAGGTATAACACTATAGCATTTACAAATATCTAAAGAGATTTAGTGGATGCCATTCAACATCAGTTGTGTGTGAAGATGGTAGTACATAGATGTTTGGCAGAGACAGCAGTACAAATATCTCCTGTGAGAGTAATGAAGAGAAATGATGATACAAAAGAATAAAACCATAGCTATCCATCTATCTATATATATATTTCTCTATATAGTATGTGTTTCCTTAGAGCAGTACATGCAGCAGCCACTTAATGGAGTGACATCATACTGAGCCGCAAACTCTGGGGACGTGGCAACAAGTTACAGGCAAAGGGAGTGGAACCAACAGATGGAGGTTTTGAAAAATGCTTTTTTCAAAACCTCCTGAGAGGGGATAGGTGGGAGACAGCTCAGGAGTTGAATTATTTTAAGCAACTACTTGAATTTATGATGATTAATTTATTGTCAATCCTTAAAAAAAAAACTTTGCTATTACAATATAAATGGAAGCTGACTTGATATTTAATGCTCCCAAAAATGTTTGTTCTCTATAACGTTTAGTGATTACCATATATGGCACTCATCCCTTTATTCCAGCAGACCTGTGTCTTTATGCTAAGCTTCATCCCACCTGGTCCCCTCTCATTAATGGCTACAAACAGGAAATGAACCGCATACTGTAGTATTCACAAGTTAAAAGCACTGAACCGTTATGCACTTGAGAAACATCTGAGGAGGTTTCAGGGTGTAGGCCCCCGACCGTGCCTCCCCAGGCCTTGTCCACATTACTCCATGCTGTTCTCAGCACACCACAATGTTCAGAGTAGGCCATAACCAGGACAAATCCTGGGTAGGGGATCAGAGCGGGGGTGAGGGTGACTGCCTGTGGGTAAATAGAGGTGGGCCTGCAAAGCATAAAGCAGTTAAAGCTATGATAGAAGAAAAAGAAAATCAAAATGTCATAACATGGAATAATGAATCTCTTTAAAGAAGAAAATCAACACAGAATAAGTCAACAAACATCTTAGTTACATGAAGAGGCAATAGCATGGATGGGTAACAAGGGAGAAAAGGAGGTTTGGGGAGAAGATGGCTTGTGGCAGCAAGTGCCCAGTACAAGTATAGGAGCATCTGTAAACTCAATGTACTGGGTAAAGACTGGTTGCTACCAAACATTCAAAGCAGAAAGCATTAGGCTTATGCTGCAGCAGGGAAAGAGAAGGTGACATTAAAATCTCGCCTTACTTTCCGTAAGGTTTCATCAGAGCCCACTGACTAAACGCATGAGTATCAAGCATGATCCTCAGAGAAACTTGACGTATTTTCTATCCAGCACTCTTTGCATTCTTCGGTGGAGGTTCTGCCAGGAGGTGATGCTCCGAGTGTCCTTTCCATGCAGTGGGCCAATACAGAGGAATCTTGCTTCCATCTTGAGAGAGGGCTGATGTGCACATGCACCTTAGAGGTGACACTGCAAGGCAAAGAGCTTGCACATTTACCATTTAATCTCTCTCTTTAATTTGTTCCCTCTTTCTAGGCCTCAAGTGCTTTCTGAGTCCATGTGCCATGGTTTGCATGTTTGAATGGGTGAGCATGCATGTGTGCGTGTTTCAAGGAGATCCCGGCAAACACGCTTGGTCATTATCAGTGGACTCTGCAGCAGTGTCATAATAGCCTTGGTTTCAGTGACTTTTGCCCGTGCTATTTACAAGAAGCAAGTGTCCAGCTCAGACCTCATACATTAGTATCTGCCTTCTTTGTGTCTCCTTCTTTCCTTGGCTGGCACATATTTTCTTTGTTCTTGTACAAAGTGTTGTTCTCCTCGATGAGAGGATGATATCCACATTGCAGCTGGGGATTTTGGGGGGCTGGGTAGGGGGGTAAGACAGAGGTGCCAACATGCCCAAAGGCTTTAAAAGGGCAAACAATTCAACAAACGTAGAGGTTAAACTTTTTAAAGGATAAAATAAGTTGAGTCAGGGTGCATAGGCACATAAGGGTGTGGAAAAAAAAAGCTTTATTGTCTATTTGACTATTTATTGTATGATTGTTTTTACTTGGCAAGGCCAATATAACCAGCAACACAGTTCTAAAATTCTATTAATTAAGAGTATTAAGGGTTTTTTTGCCTTATGGACTTTGGTTGGTACCTCTGTTTTAACAACACCCTCTTCTCCATTATTATATGTACTTTTCGTCCCTCTACTCGTCTCCATCATCCTTTCCCTTATCCTTCTTGTCTTTCTTCTCCTTCTTCTTCTTCTTTTTCTTCTTGGCTTCCTCTTTCTTTCCAAAGGTGATGAAATCGCTTTTGTCATCCTCGCCTCCCTGGTTCTGTCTAATGGATATTATGGCAGGCGACCCTGGGATGATGAATGCTTCTGGGGGAACCTCACCAGGCTTCAGGTGCTGGGGAGCACCAGGGCCTCCTGGGCCATAGCGAAAGTGCCAGCTGTTGCTGTCTACGCCGGCACCCATTGGGGGTGAAACTTCTCCTCCTTCAGCATCTGAAAGAAACAAAGAGACAAATGGGGATGGGAGATTACTATTTATATTTTTTACATTATTTATATTATTCTAGTTAACTGACTTTTAAATCTAGTATTTTCTTATTTATAGTTTTTATACTCTAAAATTCCAATACTAAAGAGTTTCTTTTGTATCTACAGAAAAAAAGTGACATTTAACTACCATGTACATATAGCAGGGAAACAAACATCTCATTAAAAGACAGCATGAGACATAAACCTTTTAGGCCATTAACCTTTGAGAAAAACAACAGGTGTGATCACATTTGATCATTTGATCCATTAAGTTACTGAGAGTCAAAGTTAAACACATTTTTCTTTTTTCTTTGCCTCCTCACAGCAATGACCTACTTGCCACACTTGCCTGATTTATTCCTTTCACCGCTCTGAAACCTTTTCTGAGTTCTTACCAAAGGGAAGATTAACTAGACACAACTCCATCCAACTAGAAGGAACAGTGTCTGGGCAAAGAAGCCTTGCCTCTTCCAGTACTTGAGGCAAATCCTTCCAGCTTCAACTGGCATCCTATTTCATGTTTGAGCTCACCAAGCTATTGGCTAAAAAACATGCATTACTTGTTGGTTTTAATTGGAGACATCTTCAAATATTAGGGAAAAGGGTGACATAAATAAACTATATTTGTGCGGCAGTAGAAGATGGCTGTTTGTCAATTTCCTGATGCTAAAATTTGTTTTGAGCATGGAATTTGTATTATTAAAAAGTCAAAATGTAGTACATGGAATAAAGAGAGGAACCTCAAATTAGGTGGCAAAAAATGTATCTTTTTGGTGCAAAATACAGTTTTTATGTAGTCAAGTAAAAACAAACCAATTTGAAGCATGTGCTTTAAGTCAACCATAATTTACTGTAGTTTTAGGTGATTTTTATCAACAAAACTGCACAAAATGATCAGGCTCCTGGCACTATAATGAATGAGTGGAGGTAACTTCATTAGCCAGACAATGTAACTTCTTTAAATAGTTAGGAATCAGGTTATGAAAATGTGTACATTTTGAGCAATAAAATATAAATAGGTGATTCTTTTTCATTTAAATAAAACTCAATGACACCTGATTTATCACAGGGTAATGTCAAAATAACTAAAGAGTCTGTGGTGTTTTTTTCAGTCTTTTTCTTACTGCTATTTTGTCAAGTAATTAATAATTTGAAGTGATAACAAACAAATATTTTATGTTTTTGTGCATTCTTACATATCGTAACTATGTCTGGTTCTTGCTTTTTAACATATTATGCTTTTATGGAGTGACAACAGAGCTGCAAATCCAGCTGAGAGAACGAATTATTAGAAGAAGACAGAAAAGATCAGACAGGCCAAGCTAAATTCCAAAAAGAGTCTTTTCTTCAAGTGAACAGCGGGACATACAAGCTCACACTGTAGAAATGTCCTCATTTGATTCCCAAAATAGACCCATGGAAAATTAACCGAAAGGAGCAACTATCAAACAGAAAGCAGAGAGCTCTAAAAATATCAACACAAAAAATCTGTCAGAAAAGTGACATGCTGGCAGTATCTTGTTCTGATATCAATCTCATCTAAAGTGTAAAGTGAGTAAGACATCTGTGCCCATGTGTGAATTCACATGATTAAACAAAACACCTCAAGAGTGAGTGATGAGTCATTCTGAAAACACCCAAAATCATAACTTCAATACATTTAATAAAATATGCATATTTCTGGAGCGTATTTTTCTGTCGTGAAGTTGTGCATGAATCCCAATCCAAAATTGTCCTTGATGTTTCTTTCATGTGTTAATCTCCCACACAACAAGTATACACACACAATAGCTCATCTGGTTAGTCCTCATTTTCTCTGACCTTTCATCTAATCTACTGTGAAAACGCAGTCAGACTGCACCCATCGCTCCCAGTTATTGATGCAAGTCCTAATCAAGCGATCAACATTTATAGTAACACTAATGTGATTGCATGTTAAAAAGCCTGTCCATCAATGGTTACTCACACGCACACCACAGACACCAATGGTTATGCGTTTTGAACTTCTGTTTCTTGATCAATCTACAACTATTTTATCGTGTTCCCTTTTAATGTAAATTTTAAGACCAAAAACTCTTTAATCCTTAACCATGTGGTCAATGTTCTTATTTAATGCTTCTCTGTGTTTGTTTTCTTCTGTTTTTAATCCATTTAGTTTTTTCATGAACTGCTCTTCACTTTCAAAGTGCAGCCGGGTGTTTTCATAACCATGCAAGCCCCTCTGACTCCATTTTGCCACATCCACTTTATTCACCCACTTGTCTTCCTCCACCATCAGCCAACTGGGCAGACGCAGGAGCGTTAGCGCAGTGCAGTGTTACATAAGAAGTGGAGAAGGAGGAAGAAGAAGTGCTAGGAAAAGCAAGGCTGCAGAAACAAATCACCCCATAAAATGGAGTGTGGCAGAAAAAATGATTAAGATTTTTATTTATTTATTTATTTATTTATTTTCTCCACCACAACAATCTGTTAAGGGACCGCACCTTTTTCAAGATGGCTGTTTTGCCTGTTGTGTTGGACTGGGTAATGCATATGCTTGTGCATGTTCTAAAGAAAAAAACAAATAGAAGAGGAAAAGTTCTGTCTATTTAGGAGTTTAACACTTATCCATGTGTCGGGTCGATGATTCACATATGGTGATACAAGAATATATTAGAGTGTTTGCATAACATGCAATTTACTCCCAATTTTGTAAACACCTATGATGACGACATACTTGAGTTCAAAAACAACATTTTATTTCCTTTTTTTTTTTTTTTTAACTTGTGTGTGTTTGTGCTTTTTTGCCAGACATCCGTCCACGCCCAGCTTTCTATCAAACCAGGATTCTGTGAGATGATAACATGCAGTATTTATCACTGAATTTGATGCAAAGTTAGAAATCTGAAACTCTGTATGTTTCAGAATATTTTGGCATGTGTTACTGCGCAACATACAGATGAAGGCAAATCTTTTCTCCAGTGAAGACGAGTGAGAGACTTGGCAAGATATTTATAGACAATAGCAGAACATGATGGAAGGTAGCGGAGAAGACTGAGTAGAAGAGAAAATAAGAAACAAGCTTAGAAAATGTAAGCATAAAAATTCTTGTATTTACGTTTTGAATAAATTCATGTCTGCCTTATGGTTTTTACTGAAATCACCATTTAATGATAAAGTTCCAATGAGCTCTGATTAATCAGCATGTACTTCCAGATGAGACACAAGTTATGAGGTAAATATCAAAAGTGCTGTGAAGCAGAAATGCAGCACATTTCAAACAAAAATGCATTTTCCTTTGTCTTGTTGCCTCTTATTTTGCCTTTGACGTTGGATTTTAATTGTAATTTATTAGACACCTATAGCAGTCCAAATTCATCTTTATATGTCTGCAGTATATTTCCATCGGTATATTAGTGTTCTATGTGATGATACAGAAAACAGGGCACCTGCATCCACCTCTGCAGTACAGCAACACCCCAGCTAATGTAGGCCACTCTCTCTTAGATGTCTTTGCACCAACCTCTTCCTTCACTAAAACTTAACACAAATGATAACGCTCTCTTTCTAAAAAAAAACTAAAATAAATAAGAATAAAAAAAATATCCCACACCCTCCCTCCCCTTGCACAAACACAGACACGTTCACCCTCTCCTGGCAAAATCAGGGGCTGTGAATGGTTGCCATAGAAACAGCATTCTCAAGTAAAGCAATAGGACATTGGTAGGAGTCATGGTGACAGTGCTTATGCTGATGGAAAATAATGCTGGAAGCTTTCACTCCCTCTTGCCCTCACTGTCTAGTCTAACCAATCTCCCCTAGCAACAACATCAGACTGATAGAACTAGCATTTTTTTTCCCTTTGTAGAATGTTCTAGTCTCTGATTCCTCCCTCCATTGTTTATAGATACTGAAAGAGCAGCTTCTCTCTATTCTTTTTATTAAAAATTCTCTGCAAGTCTTTTATAATTTCCTACAGTTTTTGAATTAGTAATTGATCTGTAAAAACGAGGGACAAAGCAGACAAAGACAAGGAAGAGAAATAGACAGGAAGAATGAGTTGACACCAAACACAACCCCGATTTCACTAATGTGAATCTGCTAATCTGGGCGTGGGCTGCTCACCATCTGTCACAGCAGGAGCAGCACACAAAGCAGGCAGACAAAACACACACTTAGAATCACTGCCAGGCAAATAAATAAAGACATGCATGCATAAAATACACGATGCAGCCGAAAACGCATAAAGAGATTCGTAGGTTTTGAGTCGGAGGACAGGAATGGGGCGTTGTCAGTTTTCTGTCTCACGAGGAAAAGCCAGCAGCATAGATGTCATGTTGAAGCAATTCTTTTAATAAAACCCACATAAAGACAGGGATAAGCCACTTAAAACACAATCTTTAATCTAATTTTGTCTTTAATTCTAATCTGTCAATCAGATTTGATGAAGACGCAACTTTAAAGTTAGAGAATTCTTCATTATTTTGTCCATTTCTTAATTCTGTCTAAAATATTTTCATCCGACACTTTCCAACATTACAATTTACCTAATGCAACCCTGAGCTAGTGGCTCCATTCTTAACCTGGACAACATTAAAGGAGAAGGATTGCTCTCCCCTCAGGTGAAATTAAAGCATGTCCCTTACAGCTGCAGCTTAATGAGACCACCCTAAATCCTCTCCAGCTGATCTCATTGCATCTGACCCAATCTAAAGGACATCACTACCCCAAATTGTCTCCTTTCCCATCTGCTCTTTTATCCCTCCGATCCATTGTGGTTTGACGTGCCTGCAGCCTGCAAGTTCTGAGCTAATTCAAGGAATCGATGATTGAGTGGAGGAGGCTGTGTGTCAGAGTGTGGATAGGAAAAGACAGTAGTTACCATGCGGGTAGTTTGTCTGCCTGTCTTACCCACCCTCATCGGTAAAAAGGACACCAGGCCAGCTCAGTTTTCCTAATTAGAGCAAATCGCCTCTTTATCTAAATCGGATGCCACTAGCTGAGTCTGATTCATTTTTCTTTTACGTATTTGTTTCCCCCCCCCCCCATCATGCTGCTCTTTAATTAGTTCACTATTAGGATTTTTAAGGACACAAGGTCACTGGAAGGATTCATGAAGTATCTTATTATAAATGATGGTTCACAAGATACTGCCAGAAAAGCTTCAACTTTTACTGATTCTTGGCTTCTATTCCAAATTCACTTCACTAGTATTGTAATATGACAATTTATAATATTATTTAACAGTTTTCTTTTATTTAAATCAGGCACTAATCTTCAGTAACTCTTAGGTGGAAGGTGGAATCCAAACATTGTTTTCCAAAAAATGATCATAACCTACAAAAGTTGTTAGATTTAATGTGACGGTATTAGTTAAAATGAAGCCTGAAGTAACTCTGTCATATTGGCAGGTGCTTACCCTCACTGACTCAACATTCAGAGAATGGCCAGCACGGAGTAAGACAATCAAAACATAAAAACTGTGTTCTCAGTTAGGCTGTTCCTGAGTTTATTTTTGGTGCAGGGTTTGGCCTTGTAACTTGGGAGTCAAGCAATAGGCAAGTCACAAAGAGGAACAATTTCCCAAGCTTTTAAAAAGTCTGTATTATTGATCTTAATCTTCATCTAGCAGTCAAATAGTCAGTATTTCTATTAATTCTCCACAGTAATTGAATCTGATTTGAAGACCTGTGCATTTGTAGTTGCATGATTATTTAAAACTGTATTGTCAGAATTTGTGCTATGGGAGTAATGAGGCTCTTTGACTCTTGCATGGATATATATTTCTCTGCCATTACCAGGGTTTAGCTTAGCTAGACCTGTTCTTACCAGCAGCACTCGATGCAGTCGGCCAGTTCTGAACCAGGACACCCTGGGCTCCTTGCAGGACCGAGGACTCTTCCATGTGCACTGAACTGAAAATTAAAATGCAATTTATTAAACACCATAGCTGTTGTCCGTAAAAATCTCACAATAACTGACTCTAAAACATGTGAATGTATTTATTAAAATTTCTGTGTTACAAGTGATTATTGTGACAAAGTCACATGATCAAAACCTCAAATCACTATTTTGGTTAAATGCTGTTAGAAATGCGCACATCGTTTC